>NC_061509.1:267289476-267355894 GCF_022539505.1 Lolium rigidum
TTTTTTGCAAAATTATTGGATGAGCGGATGAAGCCACTAGTCCATTGTGAAAGTCTCGTCAAAAGTAAATGACAAGATCGAAAGATAAAACACCACATACTTCCTCATGAGCTATAAAACATTGACACAAATAAGAGATAATAGCTTTTGAATTGTTTAAAGGTATCACATGAAGTATTTGCTTGGAATGGCGGAAATACCACATAGTAGGTAGATATGGTGGACACAAATGGCATAGGTTTTGGCTCAAGGTTTTGGATGCACGAGAAGTATTCCCTCTCGGTACAAGGCTTTGGCTAGCAAGGTTGTTTGAAGCAAACACAAGTATGAACCGTGCAGCAAAACTTACATAAGAACATATTGCAAACATTATAAAACTCTACACTGTCTTCCTTGTTGCTCCAAACACTTTTACCGAGAAAATATCTAGACCTTAGAGAGACCAATCATGCAAACCAATTTCAACAAGCTCTACGTGTAGTTCTCCACTAATAGGTTTAAACTACATGATGCAAGAGCTTAATCATGATCTACTTGAGAGCTCAAAACAATTGCCAAGTATCAAATTATTCAAGACATTATGAAGCACTCTTCTGTTTCCAACCAAATATCAATAAGTGCAACGGTTTTCAACTCCGCCATGAACATTAAAATAAAGCTAAGAACACCAGTGTTCATATGAAAAAGCGGAGTGTGTCTCTCTCCCACACAAGGATTGCTAGGATCCGAGTTTATTCAAACATAAACAAAAATAAAAAACAAACAGACGCTCCAAGTAAAGCACATAAGATGTGACCGAATAAAAATATAGTTTCAATAGAAGAAACCTGATAAGTTGATGAAGAAGGGGATGCCTTGGGCATCCCCAAGCTTAGACGCTTGAGTCTTCTTGAAATATGCAGGGATGAACCACGGGGGCATCCCCAAGCTTAGGCTTTTCACTCTTCTTGATCATATATCATCCTCCTCTCTTGACCCTTGAAAACTTCCTTCACACCAAACTTCTCATAAACTTCATTAGAGGGGTTAGTACTCAAAAAACTTGAACCCACCTTGGTCCCGTAGTGACACATTGCAAGTACTCAATAAAACATTAGCTACAGACTCTCCACGTCTAGAAAGCCTTGCTTAAAGTCCACAAGAGACAATGCAAAACAGAGACAGATCTGCCAAAATGGAACAGCCAAGTAAAGACGAATTTTAAACAGTGTACTTCCGTTGCTCAAATCAGAAAACTCAAAACTAATGAAAGTTGCGTACATATCTGAGGAACACGCACGTAAATTGGCATATTTTTCTGAGTTACCTACAGAGAAAACAACCCAGATTCATGACAGATAGAAATCTGTATCAGCGCAGAAATCCAAATCTAGTATCAACCTTCTATTAGAGACTTCACTTGGCACAACAATGCAATAAAATAAAGATAAGGAGAGGTTGCTACAGTAGTAACAACTTCCAAGACTCAACAAAACAGTAGCAAAATAAAGACATGGGTTATCTCCCAAGAAGTGCTTTCTTTATAGCCATTAAGATGGGCTCGACGAGCTTTAATGATGCACTCGCAAGAAATAAGAGTTGAAGCAAAAGAGAGCGTCAAGAAGCAAATTCAAAACACATTTAAGTCTAACCCACTTCCTATGCATAGGAATCTTGTACACAAATAAATTCATGAAGAACAAAGTGACAAGCATAAGAAGATAAAACAAGAGTAAATTCAAAATTTTCAGACATATAGAGAGGTGTTTTAGTACCATGCAAATTTCTACAACCATATTTCCCTCTCTCATAATAATTTTCAGTAGCTTCATGGATAAACTCAATAATATAACTATCACATGCAGCATACTTTTCATGATCCATAAACACATAATTTTTATCAAGCTTAAAAATAATAGGGTCAGAACTTTCAAACCCACTTTTATCAATAATATAACAAGATGATTGATCAATCTAAAGAGATATGGGACTCATAGATAAAGTCAGGACTTCTCCAATCCCATTTTCATTAGTAGTACAATTAATATTATCAAGTAACATAGGACCATCATCTAGAGATTTATCATAAACATTTGCTAAGCAAAACTCTTTAGTACCATGCATTTCGACATCAGGCATAAACAAAGCATTATCATAAGATTTATCAAAATAGCATGGATTATCATAGATAACAGTAGCATAATTATTCTCACAAGTTTTACTCATAGGAAATATTGCAAGAGAATCCACGAGAACATAACATTCAACCTCCTTTGGTAAGCATGGAGGACAATCAAATAGTGTAAGAGATAAAGAGTTACTCTCATTAGAAGGTTGGCATGGGTAGCTAATCCATTCTTCCCTCCTTTTGTTCATCACTCTCCTCTTCTTTTTCATCCAATGAGCTTTCGGGTTCATCAATTTCCTCCTCTTTTTCATCCAATGAGCTTTCGAGTTCATCAATTTCTTCTTCCATTCGGTTCCTGCCAAATTGTGAGTGCATTCTTGTGCATTAATGAGTCTCTCTTTATAATCAATGATATAAGGATTATCAGTGTAACTTTCATTGCAAAAATTAAGGATAGAAGAGACATAATCTTTAAGGTCCTTACAAACAACACAAGTTTCATAATTTTTAACCATGAAGGATTCTATCTCAGAGGCTCCCATAAATATGACAAATTATTCTACCTCTTCAAACCCAAAATGAAGATAGCTATTCCAATTATAGTTCTTAATTAAAACTTCTTCACTAAAGCCACATTGAAATTTAAGATGTTTAGTATCCTGTTGAGAGCAACAGTTTATATTATGGCGTTTAAGCAAGATTTTAGCAATTGTATTCAGTTTTTTATCACAGCACTCATCACTTTTCCCGCTCTTGATTCTCTATAATTATTATAATATTCTATAAGCTCCAAGTAGGTTGTAGGTTCTCTCATAGCAACGGTTTTTAATTTTTCGGTTTTTCAAATTTTTATGGATTTTCGGGTATATAGGGAAAATAAAACAAGACAAAAAGAAACTAGACAAAAGTAAACTAGGCAAAATAATACTAGATAGAAATAAACTAAGCACAAGTAAACTAGACAAAAGTAAACTAAGCAAAACAAAATAAAATAAAACAGAGAGAGAGAGGTAGAGTGTACTCCCCGGGTGAACTTATGAGTAGAGCTATGCCTCCCGAGCAACGAGCGCCGGAAAACGAGTCTTGATAACCCACAAGTATAGGGGATCGCGGCGGTCTTCGAGGGAAGTAAAACCCAAATTTATTGATTCGACACAAGGGGAGGTAAAGAATACTTATAAGCCTTAACAACTGAGTTGTCAATTCAGCTGCACCTGGAAAAGCACTAGTAACAGGGGTGATGTGAAAGTAGCGGTAATATGAGAGCAGTAGTAACAGTAACACGACAGCAGTAGCAATAACACAGGAGCAATGGCACCAGAAAATAGTTGATACTACTTCCAATGACATGTAGAACGAGTATATGATGATGAAATATGGACCGGGGTTCCCAGCTATCTACACTAGTGGTAACTCTCCAATAACAAGTGTTGGGTGAACAAATTACAGTTGGGCAATTGATAGGATTGAAATAGCATTAAGACAGAACATCAAGATTATTAATCATGTAGGCATGTTTCCCATATATAGTCATACGTGCTCACAATGAGAAACTTGTACAACATCTTTTGTCCTACCAGTCGGTGGCAGCTAGGGCCTCTAGGGAATCTACTGGAAATTAAGGCACTCCTTTTAATAGAGCACCGGAGCAAAGCATTAACACTCCGTGAAAACATGTGATCCTCATATCTAAGCCTTCCCCTCCGGTTGTCCCAATTTACTGTCACTTTGGGGCCTTTGGTTCCGGACATAGACATGTGCATACAACTTGTAGATACAATCTAAGCAATAAGTATAGAGCTTAAATCTAAGATCATGCCACTCGGGCCCTAGTGACAAGCATTAAACACAACAAGATTGCGGCAACAATAACTTCATAAACTTTGTAGATAGACAATCATAACGTAACAATCCATCGGATCCCAACAAACACAACACCGATTACATCGGATGAATCTCAATCATGTAAGGCAGCTCATGAGATCATTGTATTGAAGTACATGGGAGAGATGATACCAACTAGCTACAGCTAGAACCCGTAGTCCATGGGGGAACTACTCACGGAGCATGACGGAGGCGGTGGCGTTGATGGAGATGGCTTCGGGGCACTTCCCCGTCCGGCGGTGCCGGAACGAGGACTTCGTCCCCGGGTGGAGTTTCGCGATGGCGGCGGCGCCCTGGAGTCTTTACGGGTTTCGTCAATTGGTATCGCGTTTTTAGGTCGAAAGGGCTTATATAGGCGAAGAGGCGGCGCGGGAGGGGCAACGGGGTGCCCTCCCCATAGGCCGGCGCGGCCGGGGCGGCCCGCGCGGCCCTATGGTGTGGGGCCCCGAGCCTCCCCTCCGACTCCCCTTCGGTGTCCTGGTCCGTCTCGGTGAATTATGATGTTTGGTCTTTGTTTCGTCGAATTCGAGAATATTGCCCGAACAGCACTTTTTGCTTGCAAGGGGTATAATCACAAGTATGTATTAGTCCTAGGAAGGGCGGTACATTAGCATAGGTTCACCCACACAACACTTATCAAAACAATGAAGATTAATCAACTGTATGTAGCGAAAGCACTAGACTAAAATCCCGTGTGTCCTCGAGAACGTTTGGTCATTATAAGTAAAAAACCGGCTTGTCCTTTGTGCTAAAAAGGATTGGGCCACTCGCTGCAATTATTTCTCTCGCATTTTACTTACTTGTACTTTATTCATCTGTTACATCAAAACCCCCGAATACTTGTCTCGTGAGCATTTACGATGAATCCTTCATCGAAACTGCTTGTCAACACCTTCTGCTCCTCGTTGGGATCGACATTCTTACTTATCGAAGATACTACGATACACCCCCTATACTTGTGGGTCATCAGCCATCACTGAAGCCTCTCCCCACAAGGCCTTGGGAACGTAGTGCCGAGGAAGTCGACGCGGCCGCGGCTGCTCACCATGAGAAATGGAGGGCGGAAATGAAGGCGAAAATAGAGCCCGAGCCCAAGCCATTATTTTCTGAGAAGGAAATGAAGTGGGCTAATTCATTTTTGAGCACACCGTCCCAAGCCGAGAAGAATATGCCTGACGACTATGGACGTGAACTTCGTAGGCAAGCACTCATATTGAAGGAGAAGCAGGAGAAGAAAGCCTTGGAGGAGGCCGATAAAGAAGAAAGTAAAAATGGCAGGAAACAAGTTGCCCAGCTCGGGGAACAAAGTAAACAATCGATCCCCCGCTCATAGTGAAAGCCTCCGGTCCGGATGCTGAACTAATGGACCCCGCTATCATAGCAGCTGCGGCAGCACTGGGAATGACTGTAACGGGTGCCAGAGAACAAGCGGCCGAGTTCGGTATGACTCTTCGTGCAGTGTTAGGCCTTGAGGAGGCGCCAATGAGTGAGGTAGCAATTACATATGTGCCGAATGGGCCTCTCGTCGAGCCTGCGCAGGAAAAGGATCTACACCCACAAATGAAAAATCTGCTACGTTGGTACAAGGGCTACATAAAAACTAACACCGGCAAAGAATATATTTAAGCGGAAGTTAGACATGAGCATCACTTCAAACATTACTATGTAACAGTTCATATGAGTGAATTGTTCCAGCTGTTCAATCTGCGCGAGCTCGACAAATCTATCATCAGTTGCTACGTTCTGTAAGTGATTTATTTCTACCTCATCTCGTTCATTGCCTGCACTATATATATTGTCCTAACTATATTGTTGTGTACGCTATTATGCATAATAAAGATTCGGGAAATGCGAATAAGAAACATTCATGATGTTGGGTTCATTGACCCACAAATCGTTAATGGATATGTATTAGAAAGACACCCCCGAGACGTGGAGCAAGACCTGTGGAATTTTCTTACAAAGCAGGAACTCAAAAGTGAAATTCTATTTCCTTACCATTTTGGGTGAGTGTTTCTGTCTTGAGCACATTCTCTTTTGTTTACTCCATGCATGGTATGTCTAATCGATGAGTTATGCATGACTGTGCATGTATCGTGTCCGCAGGTTCTACTGGATTCTGCTCATAATTCAATTTCACACCTCCAGAGTTCTCATCATGGACTCTCTGAATATGGATCCAAAGCTTTGGCAAAACATGAGAACTATGCTGCAAACGTAATTATTTTCAATCATTTGCGCTCTATATTCATCGGCCTCTTTCGTTCATTTCCTAATATGAACTAATAACTCCCTTGTTCATTTAATTTTCTTTGCCCTGTAGGGTTTGGAGACGGTTCTCAGATCAAAGGGTCGGTGAATTCGAAAAAGAGCTAGATTTTAGAAAGATAACAAATGTGGATATTCAGCCAAAGAGGACCAATCTATGTGGATACTATGTTTGTGAGTTCATCCGGAGATTCACCTCTGAGCGGAAGCCGTCGGAGAACAACGGCAGGAGGAATGCCTTCCGGAAGACGCTTAGTCCAGAAGTTCGCTTCCGACCAATTCAAGAGGAACTAGCAGGATTTTTGATGAGGGAAGTCCTCAATCCTAAAGGAGAACACTATTACGAGGACGTAGAATTTCTGATGCCGTAAATTGTGTACGGAAACTTGTTCGAAATTGTATATGGTCATCCGACATTTAATATATAATATTGTATATTCCTCTTGAATTCTTCTTGGTTCTAATTTCCAACTTGTTTGAAATTGTACATTCATATGCATGTATATAGTAGCGTAGAATATGTGTACTGAAACTTCTTCAAAATTAAAATAAAACACAAAATAAAATATAAAAGAAATAAAACAATACAAATTAAAAAGAGACCAAATTAAGTGGGGGGGGGGGGGCTAAAACCCTAAACCTGCGCAGGCCTTTAGTCGCGGTTGGCCAGGCCAACCGGGACTAAAGGTCCTCCGCCCTGCCGCTCGCCTGCCGCCCACGTGGACGGGCCTTTAGTCGCGGTTCGTAAGGAACCGCGACTAAAGGGGGGGGGGGCCTTCAGTCGCGTATATCCGGTTGCGCAACCGAGATTAAAGACCCTTTTTCTACCAGTGACGCCATCCATTCACTATTACTTCCGACATTCTAAAATATATGTTCCATATAAGAAGTCAAATTTTCAAAAAATTGACCAACTATATTTGAAAAACATCTACATCTAGAACAACAAACTTATATTAATTGCAAGTGTTCGCAAAAAAACTTATATTACAATAAGCACCATGAAATATATTTTCATGATGTATGCATTAGATATTAGTACAATGATTGATATGTTGATAAACCTCTATAAATTTTAGTTTTAACGCAAATTTGTATGCATCCCATTTTGGAAAGTACACGGTTTATATGTATCTATTGTCTAGACACGTTTCCGGATCATCTGTTGGAGATGATCTTATAAAAATATCACTCGACTGAGGTCTAGACAACTTTTATTGTCTGAACAAAATAGATCTAGAGCTTACACAATAAGCTGATTTAAGGTCGCACTAGTAGAAAAGAGGGTTTGGTTTTTTGCTTCAAAGAGCATTAGCACTGGTTTTGGCACGAACCGGTGCTAAAGGGGTCATTAGCACCGGTTCGTGCAGTCTGGATGTCCAGGGGACCAGCTGCGGCATTAGCACCGGTTTGTGAGGGACCTTTAGCACCGGTTCGTGCCACGAACCGGTGCTAAAGGTTTTTCTGCTCCCCACGCACCTCCACCCCCCCCCCCCCGTGGATCGCCTTTTTTAACTCTGTAAAGTAAAAAAAAGAAAATGATAGAATATTCAAAAATAAAATCTTTTGAGATTCCTGTATGTTAGGCAACCTCCTATTAGAGAAAATTAACAAATTTTAATTTCAAATTTTTTGCATAAAAAGTTTACGAAAAGGTAAAATGGCATTAACTTTTGCCTACGACGTCGGGAAAAAGCGTACAATATATCAAAATGATCGTGGGAAAAAGTTACCCGGTTAGCCAAATTTTAGATTCTCAAAATTCCAAATTAAAATATGAAAGCAGGAATAGTTTTTGCTAGAAATTTAGGATTTTATATATTTTTTTATTTTAAAAAATTAAAACTAATAATTGCATCCTGCATAAAGATTACTATTACTTTTAGCAAATTAGAAGATTTTCAAATTTTCAGGTTTAGGTTTGGCAAAAAAATATTAAAAAATTAAAAATTGAAAATAATTAAAAATAATAGAAATTATAAAGTTAATGTTTATTTATTTATTCAAGATTATTATTACATCATTACTTTTGTTTATTAAAAGTAATTATATGAAATTCAAACAATAAAGAAATATGACATCGACCAACATGTTAATAGGATTGATATGATACTAGTATCACATATATGTGCGCGAAGCACTTGATGCGAGACGGGAAGGAACTTGGAAGTTAAGTGTGCTAGTGCTAGAGTAGTGGGAGGATGGGTGACCGAGCGAAAAGTTTGACCACGAGTAAGTAATTGGACTAGAGATAATTGTAGTTAGAGACTAAACTTGTAAAATAACTAAAATATTAGAAATTACGAAAAAAAAGAAAAAAAGGAGTGGAAAATAATTCGAAAAAAAATTACGGTAACGGGTTCTACCGCGGCAGCGTTTTGGGGTGTTTTCCTGCCGCGGCAGACCCTTTAGCGCCGGTTCGTATTACGAACCGGTGCTAAAGATCCTCTCGCTCGGGCGCTCGGCAGCCGCCACGTGGTGCATGTTGGGTTGCCTTTAGCACCGAATACTTAGCACTGGTTGGGCATCCGGTGTATATGGCCATTTTGAACCGGTGCTAAAGCCCCGATGTCTACTAGTGTCGACATGCCACTCTTAGTTAGTGATACGTAGTCTGTCAGGCTCATGCATGAACCAGCATAATGCTGGTGCATGGCATGGAGCTCGCAAACGACGGCCGGGCACGATAGCTGTTCCAATGTGTGGCCAGGAAACCTAAACAAAAAAGGCAAATACATTTGGATAGGCTGACAAAAATGCATCGTAGGGAAACAATTTCAACTACTAGAAAGATTGCAAGCTTGAACACGCATTAGAAAAACCTTTCCTCCATTTCTGCCCTGTTGATGACGATGTTGTCGCCGGGTTTCACGCGATGGAGTACCAATGAGATGATACCAATAACATGGGCTCCACGTGTCACGTCAAGTTCCTACTCATGCCAACTTGACAATCGCTGCTGGCCAGCCTGTCTTCGAACGTTCCATGAAAACTGCCGACTGCCTTTCCTGGGTGTATCCTTTCGGTGTGCCGGAGCCGGATTACTGACAGCAACATGGGGATGGAAATCCATAACCGGTGGGCTGCACACGGGAACCAGATTCCTGGCGTTGCCGAAATTCAGATGAATCGGCACATGCACAGTGTACAAAAAATGTCCGCAGCCGAATATGGTTCTCGGTGGGATACTCGTGGACGCCAGACTTTTATCGTAGGAAATCCATGCACACTCCTAGTGTGCTATTTTTCTTGTCGTGACCAAGGTTTTTTTTTCTCCGTCATAGTTTTTTTTATCGGAGGATACCGGAAAATTCGGTTACCCTAAAATATCGGAAATCTTGGATTTTTTCATTTCAGATATTCAAATAAAATTCAAAATTCAAAAAATTGAAGCACAAAACAAAGAAATTTCTATCCTAAATTAATTGTATGGCTTATGCATCGCAACGGTAAGACTCTATCGTCGAAGACAAGTAAGTGGTGACCTCGAATCATAGTCATGGCACCTTTATCATTTTTAACGCAAAACACAAAATAAATAGACAAAAACAAATATTTTGCTCTTGTAGTTGAACTCGCGACCTTTGGGAATTTCTTGCGCACCAACCAACCACGCCGTCCCAAGCTATATGTAGGATACATCATATGTCATCTATTTGACCAAAAAACTAGAGTTTAAATTCAAATATAGCCAAAAAAATTGATCGGTATCAGAAAGTCTCGGGGGTAACGGAATTTCCGATTTCGGCAGAAATTTTTGGAAATTCCGGCCCAAAAAAGAAACCCTAGTCGTGATGAACCCATATTACTTACCGGACATAGCATTTGATGTGTATTGTCGTCTAAAGAGAAAAAATCTACTCCATCCATATCGGTTTATTAGGGTATTAACTATTTAAAAAAAAAGGAATTACAAATCACCTGGAAGGTTTTGTCGATTCAGATCTCTTTACGTTGATGGTAAATAAAAAAGGAGAAAAGTAGGAAAAGCAAGAGTTTCCCAAACTCTGTTGGTTTGTACTGCACGAAATTGGCCATAATTTTCACAGACATTTTCAAACCAAGTTAGCATGAATCCTTACAATATTGGGTTGTGGGCCGACGTTGACGCCAATCTAGGACCGGTTTCAGTGTGCGGCAGGGCGAGCCGCCCACCGAACTGTTTAGCTCTTCCCGACCATATGAAGTTACCAGACTAGCCCTGGCTTCCTATATATGCCCTCCAAACCGCTTCCTCTGTTTACTAGCCACTTTCCTGAACCACCTCTGCCACACCAACTTCTCTCTCTAATTTCAACAGTTCTAATGGCGACGGCGGTTGCCAGTCGGCCCAGCGGGCCGGTTCTTTCGATACCAAACTACCGCTCCGCCTCCCCCAACCGTATCAAGCTTTCCGCCGCCGCTGCCGCCGGAGCCCGCTCGCCGGGCAAGACCATCAGTGTTGCATCGGCCGCCCCCGCGAAGAGCCGTCAGTCCTGTATGTGCTCTCCGACGAACCACCCCGGCTCGTTCCGCTGCAGCAAGCACAAGGAGCGCAAGCAGGAGGCTCCGGCCTGCCACGGCCACGGCCACAGCAAGCCCGCCTCTCCGCCTTCGCCGGCATCCCTCGGCAGCGGGGCCTCCAAGATGGTGACGCTGGTGCGGGTCGGCGGCGCCATGCAGAGCGGTACGTGGGCGCGCAGGGCGCTGTCGCCGACCCCGCAGTCGCCGCACCGGAGGCGCGCTTCCGCCGGCTTCCGGCCCCGACCTAGCCGTCTCTCCACTGTCTCCTTCCCCGGGGACTGCGCCGGCGACAACCGCCAGTGAACAAACACAACCAACTCCGTCGACATGCCATAGCTGCAGCCTGCAGGGTACCTGTACATACTGAGCACTGATAGTGAGCATAGTTGTCTGTAAGTAATTAGCCTGTGGTAGACTGGAGTTTTTGATCCAGGTAGCAGTCTAGCAGAGTTCATCCTCCCTTTCGTTTTGGATATATACATGAGTGAGAAATGGAGACATTCGGATACATGCATCTCAGTCTTATCCGCCATGGATGATTGTTGCTACAACAGCTTTCTGTTTCTGGAGTGTGGCAACGTCCCTCCCTTCCCCTGTTTCTCTTTTAGATAAGCTCGATCGGCACCAGTTGAGTGACCGGTGGCGTCTCGCCGTCGGTTCCTCCCGTCACGCGACAACCGTGCCCCCACCCCGATGATACGAGCAACTTAGAGCAAAGGGGGAAAGCCTCCTGTTCCGAAGAAATATGTGTGCTCCGTAACATTTTCGTTATGCAACTGACATGGACTGTTTCCCTCGTCATTTAGTAACTGACAATTATCTTCTAAGGAAAATGTGATCCTAACAACTCCTTTTACTGAGAAGGAGGTGTACGATGCAATTTCACAGATGGAACACAATAAAGCTCCTGGCCCGGATGGTTTTCCGGCGGAGTTTTATCAAATGTTCTGGGAAGTAATTAAAATTGACATTATGGCACTATTTGATCAACTTGTTTCAGGGGATTTGCCCCTGTACAAACTGAATTTTGGTGTTATTACTTTACTTCCAAAGATGCAGGACGCATTTCAGATTCAGCAATATAGGCCTATTTGCCTTCTAAATGTTTGTTTCAAAATATTCACTAAGGTAGCGACAAATCGCATTACGGGGATTGCCCCAAAAGTGATAAAACCTACTCAGTCGGCATTTATGCCGGGTCGTAACATTCTAGAGGGGGTGGTAATTTTGCATGAAACAATTCATGAATTACATAGTAAGAAAATGGATGGTGTTCTTTTAAAAATTGATTTTGAGAAGGCATATGACAAGGTCAAGTGGTCCTTTTTGCAACAGTCCATGAGAATGAAAGGTTTTGATAATGGATGGTGTAAGTTAATTGAATCTTTTATGCAAGGAGGAAGTGTTGGTGTTAAAGTAAATGACGACATTGGCCGCTATTTTCAAACAAAAAAAGGAGTCAGACAGGGTGACCCATTATCTCCAATGCTTTTTAACATAATAGCAGATATGCTTGCTATTTTAATCGAAAGAGCAAAGGAGGATGGCCAAGTGGGAGGTCTTATTCCTCATCTTGTTGAGGGAGGACTGTCTATCCTACAATATGATGATGATACAATTTTGTTTTTAGAACATGACTTGCAGAAAGCGGTAAATATGAAGCTAATTCTATGTTTGTTTGAAGAATTATCGGGCCTCAAGATTAATTTTCATAAAAGTGAGATTTTCTGTTTCGGAAAAGCCAAGGAGGAAGAGCAACATTACAAACAAATTTTTGGATGTGATATTGGGGAGTTACCTTTTAGATACTTAGGAATTCCAATTCATTTTAGGAAGCTTAAAAATTCAGATTGGTATCCAGTGGAGACCCGATTTGAAGGTAAATTGGGATGCTGGAAAGGAAAATTGTTATCGTATGGCGATCGATTAGTACTTATCAATTCTGTTTTAACAAGTCTTCCAATGTTCATGTTATCGTTCCTGGAAATACCCGTTGGGGTGAGGAAGCGTCTTGATTTTTATAGGTCTAGATTCTTCTGGCAGTCAGATGAAGCTAAGAGAAAATATAGACTCACAAGATGGAACATAATCTGCCGACCAAAAGATCAAGGAGGTTTAGGTATTGAGGTTCTTGAACTCAAAAATAGATGTTTATTGAGTAAATGGCTCTTTAAACTACTAAATGAGGAAGGGGTGTGGCAAGAGTTGCTACATAATAAATACCTCAGCCAAAAAACCCTTGCTGAGGTGCAGGCAAAACCGACTGATTCCCCTTTTTGGAAGGGACTCATGCGGGTAAAAGACGATTTTTTTCGTAAAGGATATTTTAAAATTGGAAATGGTGCTACGACAAGATTTTGGGAAGATATTTGGTTAGGAGAATCCTCATTAGCTACTCAATACCCATCTTTATATAATATTGTGAACCATAAGAATATGTTAGTGGCTCATGTATTGGCACAAGCACCACTAAACATTGGTTTCAGACGTGTGCTATCTGGTAATAAATGGACGGCGTGGCTACACTTATGCCAAAGATTAATGATGGTCAATTTAAATAATGAACCGGACTGTTTTATGTGGAAACTAACAACTAATGGGTTGTTTACAGTTAAATCTATGTATGAGGATCTTATGAATGATCATACAACATACTTGCGGAAATATCTTTGGAAAATGAAAATCCCCCTAAAAATTAAAATTTTTATGTGGTTCCTGAGTAATAAGGTGCTATTGACAAAAGATAATTTAGCAAAGAGACAATGGACTGGGTGTACTAAATGTGTTTTTTGCGGAGAACAAGAGACGGTAGAACACTTATTCCTAACATGCCCATTTGCTAAACTAATATGGCGAACTGTGAATTTTACTCATAATCTCCCTCCACCAACCAATATTACAAATATGTTTGGAAATTGGTTAAAAGGACTTGACAAACAATCCAAGGTTTTAATATGCATTGGTGTATCAGCCTTATGTTGGTCAATATGGAGATGCCGCAATGATATAATCTTTAACAACAAGAAAAATTTCAATTTTTTACAGGTTATCTTCTCCATGGTGCATTGGATCCAACTCTGGGCTCTCCTCTCACCACCAGAGCAACGGGATGTCATGGCTTCTGGATGCACACGGCTCCAGACGGTCGCTCAGGATATCTTGTGCCGGGCTGGCTGGCAGCATATTAGTCGACTAGAGGATGCATAGTCGGCTCCTGCTATTTTCCTTTTTTCGCTGGTTGATTTTTGTATCGACTTTAGGCGATTCTTTAGATGTAATAAGTACTGAACAACGATTACTGGTTTCTTAATAAAAGGCTGTGTGCATCATCACGATGCAGAAGCCGGGTTTTTCCCTTTTCAAAAAAAAATTTAGTAACTGAGATGAACTGAGGATTTGTCCACCTATCCTCTGTGATATTTTCTACGGTAAAAGTATTCCTGGTGAAATTGATGAACTGAACCGGAACACAAGATTTTTTTTCTCTGTTGAGCTCGTGATATTTTTACTGATTTTTGTTAGATTCGTGATAGTTTGCTGTTGGCGGAGAGGTTTCGATTCCCCCTCTCGCTCTTAAAATTGCGCAAGAAGATTGTGGGAAGAACGGTGGGCGCATAGCTGGCCTGGCCATCACCTGCTTCTTGTTCGTTGTGGAAGGCGATACTTAACCTGCTCAGCTTTTTCACCTGAAATCTGCTACCACACACACAGCAATACAAATCACCTGTTGACGCCATGTCTCCGTCCATCAGATGACTGTCTATTCAAATGCTTTTGCCCCAAGACAATGATATCAAATTAATAGGTGCTAACCGAACGACACAAAATGTGGACGGGATTGTGGAAAGGGATTTTCCATGTCTCTATTTAATCCCCTACAAAACCAACGAGGCCTAACTAGGGATGCAAATGGTATAGATAGATTTATCTACAAATTGCACCCGCATCCGACTTTTAAGAATATATGGTGTGCATATTAAAAATTCGTCGGATATGGATACGGATATGAATATTTGTCAAACGGATACCCGCCGAATATGGCAGTGCATATGGTATAATCGAAATCCTCCGATGGGTATAGATTATCCAATATATTTTTACAGATTATCTGGGGTCCTCAAAGAGGATTATCCAATGAAATTGGCTCAACACCAAATATCCAGACAATCTAGTTACTCCATCGACCGAATTGTGCGTGCTACATCTAAACTTACCTGCATGTCCCTGGAGCAAAGCAAAAGTAATCCAGAGTATTAGCACCCAAAGATAAATAAACTTGCTTTAGAAAGATAAAGAAATGTAAGTAGAAAGATGTTTTTTTTTCGGAGTGTAAACACAAGTATACATGATCTCTACAGCAGCACAAAGATTCAGGCAGATAGACATATATAAGCCACTTCATTTCATTTCCGCCTCCGGAGAAAATTTACAAGGAGACGTATATACACATTTTGGTACCAGTAACAATCAGTTGAGTACTACTCAGCAAAGAGTTGAGTCGCTGTAAGATTTTTTTTGCAAAGCTAGGCTCCAGGCCGCTAATCCTACAGGACGCATATGCGTGCGCGCGAAGAAGAGGCGCACTACGAACGAAGCAGAGCAAGGTGCCGGGGCTGGCGACACGAACTGGCGGCGGCGAGGCGGCCCAGCCTGGAGAGGCGGGGCTTGAACTCGCGGCAGCGGCGGTGGTCGCGGCGGCCGGAGGACGGCGGCGGGCTGGCCAGCAGCCCCTGCAGGTGCGCGCGCAGGACGGGCCGGCCCTTGCTCGTCGCCCTGCTTCCACCGCTGCTCCTGCTCCACGTCACGCCCGGCGCCGCGGCTTGCTGAAGCGAGGCGCGGACGGAGGACGAGGACTGCAGTGGCCAGCCGCGGGGAGTTCGGTGGCGGCTGCAGCGGAAGGAGCCCGGGTGGTTCGTCGGCGAGCAGAGACAAGTCAACATGGGTGCCTTGCATCTCGCGGCCGCGTCGGAGACAGATGGGTTCACCATGGCTTGGGTGTCTCTCGTCGGAATCTTGGCTGGCTTCTCTTTCTGGCCGGAGATTAGGAGAGTGCGGCCGTGGGTAGCTAGATGGCGGTGTGCTCGCCTTCCCTGGGTCGCGCTCCTGGTTTTATAAGCGTGGCGCAACTAGCTAGATGGCCGGGTGGATTTTTAAGCTTAATTTCGCGTGTAATTTCTGCCATCGTCGGAGACAGAAGGTGTCTTTCTCAAGAACAACGTTGTTTCTAGTTCAGTTTGCGCTTCTCACTATTTTTGGCGGCGAGTTCGAAAATCCTTATTCATTTCTTATTTTATCTTTGAGTTTGTAAGAAATTTTCCGCACCACCTTTTACAGTTTAGCCCCTTATGTTACCAAGTTTACTTTAACTTCATATATTTCATCCTCAAAAATAAAAACGGTTCCTAGTCCATTTTCTAAATTTAACCTCCTTTAAAAATTGCATGGTCTTATATATATTGCAATTACGTGTAAGCACATTCATACAAATCAACAAAAGTCATGTAAATTCATAGCATCGTCATACAAATCACTAATATAATCGCATAGTGCATACAACTCATTAACATCCAAATCACTAGCATATATAGTCTTATAGATCACAGTGCCTACCTTCTCCACTTGATCAATCACAGGGGCATTGGAACACATAACAAAAATGTGGCACCTATTCAAGATTGATGCTAGTTATCTAGATTCTCCACTTGTGTTAGAATTATTAAAACACCCATACATTTGTTGTTAAAATTCATGCAAAGATTGCTTTCCACTCTGATAGTATAATAACTCCTGAAGAAGAGTTTGATCACTCCATAGGAAATACAATGCATTGTCGCTATCCTCCGTGAGCTCCCTCCTTTTACACTTCTTCACGGAACAACATATTTCAAATAAAATTATGTAAATATACTGGCGCATATCTTCTACCTCATTCACAAGAAATGGCAAAAAAATTAATACCTTGTTCGCATTGTGCAGAATGCCATTGATGCGCCCTCAAGATGAAATAAGACATTGAATTTACTGTCCCAATCAATTATATGGAATCTGCTAGAGATGCTCTAAGATGCATATATATGTCCTTACTATATACATATACATGTAGTAAGTACGTCCTCGGCATCCTGTGTATGTACAGTCTGTCAGAGAAGGCAGAAACATGCATGCATGTGTCATTTGGGCAGGAAAATAATTTCACTAATTTATTCTATTCCCTCCAATCTAAAATTAATTGTCGTAGATTTAGAAAAACTTTTTCCAAAATCTTTTTTAGATTTATTAAAGTTGCGACAACTAATTTAGCTGAGAGATAGTACTAAAAAATCGACAGAGAACTAGTCAAAAACATTATCAAAGTCTATCTTTTGGAGGAATTTCGTGTTTAAACGTACTGTTGACTGCAAATTACCAACCGCGAATGCTTGAATTGTTCTAGTACATGTTGCTCTAAAATTGAAATGTCCTAGTAGTGCTACGGAAATATGCGGACGGGAATGGATTCATAGAGTACCAGAATTTCAAAATCACGAAAATTTATAGATCTAAGTGTAAAGAAGATTTGAAATAAGTAATGCACATACATATTGACTTGAATAGTATCCGTACAAAATTTCAAAATTTGTTTTATCGTATGTCGGTTCCACAAAAAAGAGAAATCAGAATTCCACAATGAAATCATGGGTACTTGTATTGTTCATCACATACTTTTGAATTTACCTTTCAAATTTGTTACCCATATACCTATATACATCCTATACATGCACGATTTATAGCTTGTTTTTAAATTTTTATTTACTATTATTGAGTTTTTTGTTAATCTAAGATCAGGAGATGTGATTGTAGAACAATAAAGAGGGGTAGAGATTGGCAGAATATGTTAGATGTATTATTGAGCCTCTCGGACGAGTATATATATATAGGAGTTCAAAACTTAGAGGCTAAGAAGCTCTTCTAGAGATAATGTAGGAGATTATCTACAAATCCTATACATATCATTTGACATATAATATTACCTAATATATCTATAACATTGGTGTTCTAAAAATGCACTCACAGTGCTGCTTCCTATGTCTTAGTCGATCAATGACTTGATTATTTGCGATGCTTAGCCAAAACCTTGGAGTCCTAACGTGAGAGGACACGACCATGACCATGACATGAGGTTTACTCACGGGCTTAGATATACTAGTACATTTAGTAGGGTAGTGTATCAATCTCCGATGTTTAATATGGCAGAGAAGAAGCTTAATTCAACCGTGCATGCAGTATTTCTATCCTCATATGGTAAGTATTGCCGTATTGGATCACTCTCATAGTCATTTGCTTTGCTCAACTCGAATTAGCTTAAAGTAAAGCTACTTGATTCATTGTAGCCGTACATGTTTGCTAGCATGCTGCTGTAGGTGAAGAGACAAAAATAGTCTCTGAATGGGACGCACCTATACACGTACAATTTCTTCAGAATAACCAAATCAACGTCGAAGTGGAATTAATCAAAGGCGATCGGATCTCCGCTGAGTGAACACCCGTAAACCAAACTGTTAGTGTAAACCATACAAGTGGTCTGACCAACATGCTTAACAAAATAACAAGGGTTGCCCTCTTGTATATGTTTGGTCGTCATCTGCAGCTTCAAATTGGACTCCCAAACAAAAACAAAACAAAACAAAAAAAATCTTGCGGGACTACTTGCTTTCCTCCTCCATCCAGCAACTTAACTGCAGCTAGATGACCGTCCAACGATCACATCGCTTGCAGAGGCTTATCCAAAACAACTGCCATTTACTGGAAATTATCCAAATCAGAAACCTAAGTAATAGTTACGTGGATCCCATTGTCTAAAAGATACCGCCGGCCTCTTGCAGCAGCTTGGGCCAGCGGCATGGCCGGCCAGGCCATGTGAAGCCAACAGTTAAGGTGGTGATCGCGATGTTAGCCTGGAGGAGGCAGGCAAACATCTTTTTGGAAATGGACGCCAACATCTTACCTGTCAAGATTTTCCTTTGATACAGCTGTGGTGAAAACTACGTGGTAGTTAGCTGGGCTGGGATCTCGCAACCAACAGCCAATATATAATTAGCAGGTTAATTTTTCAACATTTTTTTCCTTTTCTTGCTTTCCTTTTTTATTGGAATTGAATGAAACCAAGTTTTAGTTAGCTAAATTAAACATGTGCAAAGAATAAGGTGAAATGGGAAAGGTTTATCTATTGGTATTGTGAATCTTGTCATATGATCATCTCATTGCTTATGTTTGTTATATTGTGATCCAAATTCATGTTAAAGGGAGGCTAACTTTTGACGAGCCGAGTAAGGTCCGTCGCTGGGTAGGCTTGGGCCGAATCAATGCCACGCCCTATATATACCTTTTGTAAACTGCTGGCTAGGGTTGATCAGATTATAAGATCTGAAATTTTGCTGAACGGCTTTCGGGATTTTTACCTCTCTTTGTTGGACAGGGTTTTTCACGTTAAAATCTTGTGTTCTCTGCGTGTGTTGTTATTTCGTTCTTCGTTTTTTGCTTGTCGCGTTTATAACAACCTTTTAGGTGCTGTGATATGATCACCTGAAACTTACTTTTACGATCAACTTCGTGATCACGATTTTTTAATGGAATTGCTAAGTTTCAGCTAGCTGAGACATAGCTTATGTCTCAATCACGTGCTCCTACTTCTTAAATAATTTGCAAAAAATCAATATAGAAGCACTCCCCAAGTACTCAAAGTTAGAACTAGCTGTCAGGGTAGAGGCATGCCGAATGCCGATCATGGCGTGTCGGATCATTTTCTTAAGACAGCATATATTTATTTATTTACGGAGAGAACAAAGTGACCATGCATGAAAACGCGTAGTTCAGAATAATTTAGACCAACGGATCAAACATACAAAATCAACAGATGCATGGCAGCTCGTTGAGCCCTCCAAGAGCCATTCTCTCGAGCATATATTTGTACTGTCTGATGATCACGCTGTATCTAAATCTGTGGTTATACTAGACTTGATTCTGGCAGCTTTGCAGTTCCCGTCTCATTGCCACACTGCTCAGAGTTTACACCGCGTAAATGCCAAGTTAATTAATTGTACGTACGGCTAGTGTCTTAGCAATCCTAAATCCATCCATATTCCATAGATTAAACAAGAGATGAGTAATCCAAAGAATGTAGAGTAAACAAAACACTTCTTGCAATCTCTCATGAGTAATCCAAACAACATATAGCAATGTCATTATGTTGAGTTGTCTACAACACCTTGTAAGTCTACTCAAGGGATTAATGATGGGACTATGTATGATTCAGGTCTTGCAAAGGATTGCAATGATGGCATCATGGATGATGCGCGGATGGTTGAAACAAAGGAGCAGGGGGTTGGTCGTCGGGAATCGGTGGGGATTGCCTCATCTCCACGGATGGATGACTGGTAAGGTTTTGGATACAAAATCAGTTTCTTTTAACATTCCAAGTAATTCATGTTTTTTGTCTAATTGAAACTGATACCGAGTCCCATTATCCTTCTATAGAGGAGGTTATTGCGTTTGGGGTATCCCAAAGCCCACTGGTGGAGTACGGTCGAGTACCAGGTTGGGTAGCCAGCCTAATGCCGACATGCCTCTAATGGAGAAGGCAATGAAGTAGGCGCAGATACAGGATGATTCTCTCAATTCACGTCAGTTGTCAATCCCCAAGTACCCAATTGTTAATATTTCGGACTCGGAGATAGTTAAGAGAGCTGATAGATTAGGAGTGTCCTTAGGAAACTCTCAATGAGAGATAGGCAAGTCCATTAGAGGAATTAAAATGGTAGAAGAAGAGAGAATTTTAACTATTTTGAAGAAAAATGGGATTGATATTGAGAACAGAGACGAAGGTCTGGAGACTCTTGTATTGTCAAAAGTATCCAACCTTAGTGAGGATTTGTGCGAGGATGATGATATCCCACTGAATTTTGATGATTAATTGGAACATCTTAAACCAGTTGTCAAGTTGAAGAAAAATAGACAGAGGAAAGTCTATGACACTAGTAATATTCGCAAAAGTACCAGGAAAAGAATTAAAAAGCAATATTCATAATGCAGAATGTAAAAGGAATAAACTGGAATCCAGGTGGTTTTGGTGATACTGCTAAGCATCTGTTTGTCAAAGAGGCAATTAGGGAACATAAACTAGATTTCATAGTCTTATAGGAGACTGGGAGATCTAATTTCTCTATTCCTTTTTTGAATCAATTAGCTGTGGGGTATAACTTCTCTTGGTTTTGTTTGCCACCACATGGTCGTTCGGGGGGGTATTCTAGTGGGAATAAACTCCGGTACACTACAGGTGTTAAAAGTAAGTACATGAGATTTTTGTGTTAAGA
Source organism: Lolium rigidum (assembly GCF_022539505.1). Classification (NCBI taxonomy): domain Eukaryota; kingdom Viridiplantae; phylum Streptophyta; class Magnoliopsida; order Poales; family Poaceae; genus Lolium; species Lolium rigidum. The sequence goes on from NC_061509.1 coordinate 267,310,588, forward strand.
TGCATATTAAATGCAAGCGAGATGGTTTTGAATGGATTCTGGTGCCGGTTTATGGGGCTGCCCAAGACATGCACAAAGCAGAATTTTTGGCAGAATTAGTGCGAACTTGTGAATCCGAATAATTACCTATGTTGGTAGGGGGTGATTTCAATATTATACGCAAGAGGGAGGAAAAGAATAATGATAATTTCAAAGCGCGTTGGCGCTTTGTTTTTAATGCTATAATTGAGAACTTAAATTTGAGGGAAATTGCTCTAACTGGAAGACAATATACATGGGCGAGTAGGAGAGAAGAACCTACATATGAGAAGCTGGATAGAGTTCTAGCTTCAATTTCCTGGGAACAAAAATTTCCTTTGGTGACGGTAAGAGCGTTAACTAGAGCTGATTCTGATCATACTTCAATACTTATTGATTCAAGGGTGAAAGCACACCTGGGTAACTAAGCAAAATTCTCCTTTGAGCTACATTGGTTGCGACAAGAGGGTTTTTTCGACATGATAGTAAAGAAGTGGAAATCATTTGTAGGTGGCGATAACCCAATGAAGGTGTGGTTGAATAAGTTAAGACATATCCGTAGATTTCTTAAGGGGTGGGCAAAAAATCAAAGCGGAAAGTATAAAAAAGAGAAAGAGAGATTGATAAATATCATTGAGAGACTTGACTTGAAACAAGAAACGATTCTACTGAATACAAATGAAAGGGAGGAGTTAAAAAAGGCCAATGACAATTTGAACAAATTAAGAATAGAGGAGGAGTCTAAATGGGCCCAAAGAGCGAAAGTTAAACATATTCAAGAAGGGGGAAATAATACGAGGTATTTTCACTAAATAGCGAACGGTAAACATAGAAGAATGCTTCCAGTTAGAGCAACAAGAAGGGACTATTGTCGGGGAAGATAATTTAAAGGTCTATATTACTGAATTCTATAAGAAATTGTTTGGGGCACCGGCACGAACCAATATTTCTCTAGTTTAAGAGGAATTTCAGGATATCACTCAGATTTCTCCAATTGAAAATGAGATCTTGACGGCTCCTTTTACTGAAAAGATTTCTCCAATTGAAAATGAGATCTTGACGGCTCCTTTTACTGAAAAGGAGGTGTTTGAGGCAATTTCTCAAATGAAATTGAATAAAGCTCCTGGACCAGATGGCTTTCCATCTGAGTTTTATCAAAAAAAATGGGAAGTCTTAAAGGATGATTTGATGTATTTTTTTCTCAGTTTACCAATGGGGATTTGCCCCTTTATAAACAAAATTTTGGGGTTATCACATTATTACCCAAGAAGGAAAATGCGGTCCAAATCCAACAATATAGACCTATTTGTTTACTTAATGTATTTTTTAAGATTTTCACTAAAGTTGGAACGAATCGAATCTCGGGGATTGCCCCAAGAGTGATTAAACCAACTCAATCAGCTTTTATGCCAGGAAGGAATATTTTGGAAGGGGTAGTCATACTTCATGAAACAATCCATGAGCTACATTCTAAGAAAATGGATGGGGTGTTATTTAAAATGGACTTTGAAAAGGCATATGATAAGGTGAAATGGCATTTTTTACAACAAACTTTGAGAATGAAAGGTTTTGCTCCAGAATGGGGTAGATTAGTGCAACAGTTTGTCCAAGAAGGTAGTGTTGGTGTCAAGGTGAATGATGATATTGGTCATTATTTCCAGACAAAGAAAGGTTTAAGGCAAGGGGATCCTTTATATCCAATGCTTTTCAATATTTTAGTGGATATGCTTGCTATCTTAATTGAACGAGCAAAAGAGGATGGTCAAGTAGGAGGGTTAATTCCTCATTTAGTTGAGGGAGGACTCTCTATATTACAATATGCAGATGATACAATCCTATTCTTGGAACACGACCTTAAGAAAGCAGTTAATATGAAATTAATTTTGTGCCTCTTTGAAGAGTTGTCGGGTCTCAAGATTAATTTCCATAAAAGTGATATTTTTTGTTTTGGAAAGGCAAAGGAGGAGGAGGATCAGTATAAGCAGATCTTTGGATGTGATGCTGGACAACTCCCCTTTAGATACTTGGCTATTCCAATCCATTACAAAAAAAACTCAGAAATTCGGATTGGTATCCGGTGGAAACTCGTTTTGAAGGTAAATTAGGATGCTAGAAAGGAAAGTTACTATCCTTTGGTGATAGGTTAGTTCTTATTAATTTACTGTTAACTAGATTACAAATGTTTATGTTGTCTTTCCTACAAATACCTGTTGGGGTAAGGAAACGTTTAGACTTCTATAGATCTAGGTTCTTTTGGCAGTCTGACGAAAACAAAAAGAAGTACCGGCTTACAAACTGGAATATTGTATGTCGACCCAAAGATCAAGGGGGATTAGGTATTGAGGTTCTCGAAATCAAGAATATATGTTTATTGAGTAAATGGCTTTTTAAACTTCTAAATGATGATGGGGTGTGGCAAGAGTTGCTACATAACAAATACCTAAGACATAAGACGTTATCGGAGGTACAAGCTAAGCCTACTGATTCCCCATTTTGGAGATTGATGGAGGTCAAACAGGAGTTTTTTTAGGGGCTCTTTCAAAGTAGGTAATGGTAGGTCCATCCGCTTTTGGGAAGATACCTGGTTAGGAAATACTTCTTTGGCTCAGCAATATTCGTCCTTGTATAATATTGTACATTATAAGAATGTTACAGTTGCACAGGTGCTTGCCCAGTCACCTTTGAATATTACATTTCGGAGGGTATTGACTGGTAGTAAGTGGACCTCCTGGTTACAATTATGTAGAAAACTCATGATGGTTACATTGAATAATGAGGATGATCGTTTTGTTTGGAAGCTGACATCTAATGGGGTGTTTATTGTCAAGTCGATGTATGAAGATCTTATTTGTGATCATACCTCTTATTTGAAAAAAGTATCTCTGGAAGGTGAAAATACCGCTTAAAATTAAGATTTTTATGTGGTTCATGAGTAATAAAGTACTGTTAACTGAGGATAATTTAGCTAAACGTCATTGGAATGGGTGTACAAAATGTGTTTTCTGTGGGGAACAGGAGACTATTCAACATCTTTCCATTGAATATCGTTAGCTAAGCTCGTATGGCGTACTGTTACCATCACTTATGATCTTCCACCTCCAACCAATATTACTAATATGTTTGGTAATTGGTTAAATGGACTAGATAGACAATCTAAGGCTTTTATCCGGATTGGGGTTTCTGCTTTATGTTGGTCTATTTGGAGGTCAGAAATGATATAATCTTTAATAAAAAAGTCTCTTTTAATTTCTTGCAGGTTATCCATATGGTCTCCCATTGAGTCCAGCTCTGGGCCCTACTTTCCCGGAGGGGCAGCGGGATGTCATGGCTTCTGGTTGCACACGGCTCCTGATGGTTGCTCAGGATATCTTGTGCGAGGCTGGTTGGCGACATACTAGAAGGCTATGTTGATTTCTAGTCATAGTATGGTTGTTTCTTTCGATGGTTGATTATTGTATCGATTTTCGGTGATGCGTGAGTTGTAAACGATATTCTCTTGAACCTTATTTTAATAAAGGACCGTGTGCATCGTCATGATTGAGAAGCCGATGTTTACCCCCATTTCAAAAAAAATGTAAGAGTAACCCAAAGAACATAAAAGATTTTTTTGCGTCGACATATATATACGTCACAATCAAGTTTATTTGATCACCGGTTGGATCAATTACCGTAGATCTTTAGCACGGATTGTTCAGATAAGTTCTTTCAATGGAAATGAAATCCCCCGCTAATTAATTGTCACGCGAATATATTTCGGCACTCTCATTTGGTACTCACGCTTGAAAATTCGCACGAGTTGTAGAGAGCAAATTGAAAGTGATTAAGTAGTAGGTATGTGCTTGATATCAACCTTGATGCCAAGATATATGTTCCTATTAGATGCCAAGATATCGGCGTAGATAGCGTGCTTGATGGGCTTACGGTTATCCGTTCCTCCTTCCCAATGAAGTATTTGGGTCGCCCTTTCTCGGTTTGGAACATTATCAGAGTAGACTTTCAACCTCTCGAGGACAAGATGGCTGGCAATCTTATTACTTGGGACGGAAAGAACATCAATGCTGCCGGTCGGGAGGCTATTATAAAATCCGTCCTCACCTCACAAGTAATCTTCCATCTCATGCCCCTCAACGTTCCACCATGTTGCTTCACTTCCATGAACAATATTGAGCGTGCATTTCTTTGGGCAAGCACGAGGGAGGTCTCTGGGAATAAATGCAAGTTAAATTGGGAAGCGGTTTGTAGGGCAAAATATCTTGGTGGTTTAGTTATCCTTTATCTCAACAAATTCACGAGATCTCTCCATTTGCGTTGGCCTTTGTTCGAATGGTGAGAACCAACCTAGCTTTGGGTCGGTAAGGGAATTCCATGCAGTGATGTTCACATGGATATGTTTTATGCCGCCACCACCATTACCATTGGAAACGGTAAAAAATTGCCCACTTTTGGGACTCTTATTGGCCTAATGGGAAAAAGCCTAAAGATATTGCATATCTCATCCAAATGGCTTCCACAAGAAAGAAATGAAAAGTTAGCCAATCCATTCCAACGACGCGTTGATTTCTAAGAAAGATGGATACAAATTTGAATGTGCATCACATTCATGAATACAACTGACTTTGGGTGCAACTCAACGAATAAAAAACAATGACTCTATCTCTTGGAGCCTCACTTCCAATGGTGAATATTCGACGACCTCGGCCTACAATGCCCAATTTCCGGGTGCCACTATTACAAGTATGAACAAGCTGGTTTGGAAGGTTTGTGCCAAGATCAAATTTTTTTCTTGGTTAGCTATCCGGAATAGGGTTTTGATGGCGGTTCATCACGAGAAAAGAGGGTGGAACAATTCTGGGCTTTCTCCCCTCTGCAAGCAAACACAAGAGATGTCGGCTCAGCTTTTCTTACTTTGTCGTTTCTTTAAGAGGCTTTAGGGTATCGTGAAAGTTTGGCTTAGAATATCGCCCATGCAAACTCTTTTGTGGACGGAAGACCTTTCCCACAAAGCTTGGTGGACTATGATGACTTGCAAGGCAGCACCAAATCGTAGGGATTTAGCTGTTTGTGAGTTGGATAATTTGGAAGGAGCGAAATGCAAGAGTTTTCAATAACAAAGCCATGCCACCTACTATTTTCCTTCAGATCATCAAAAGTGAGGCAACGCTTTGGATTTCTGCGGTGCTAAACATTTGAGTTTTGTAATAACGTGAGAGTAATAATCTCTTAGGAACCTTGTATTTTTTTTTTTTGATTTTGTCTTGTCAAGAATCTCATTTTGAATTAATAACCACCCCTTTAGGCCTTATTTGGTACTAGTGATAGAGATAATACTCTGGAGTATTGGGTGAATCTCCGCTGCCACCAATTCCCACAAAACCCCATCCCTAATCCACTAGGTAGGGGTAGAGTATTGGTGATTAAATAAATTAAATTAAAATTTGGATAAAAGTTTAAACTCGCCCATACTCTAGCACCAAACATGTATTTTAATAAGTAGAGATTTGAAGTTTGGAGTGAATTATCCCCGCCAATCCCACTAAGACTAGTCCCAATGGGAAGTATCATACACTAGTATCATGTACATGATACTTGTTTATGATACTATCCCCACAATGCATAGTATCATAAGATAGTATCATAGTATCATTATATTTAATGTTTTGTAGAATCTCAATGTAAATGTGTGTAGATGATGTGTTTGACATTAAGTTTTCTAGTTTTACGTGCTATGATACTGTATCATATCATGATACCACTTCCATCTCTCACCTCATTAATTGGTGTGCCACATCAGATTTAAAAAAAATACAGTGTAGTAACAACGTGGACAATGTGCATGGCTGCTGACTGCATGATCGAGAGGAAGAGGATTAATTGAGACATATATAAAACTTGGAAGAGACAAATTGAAGTGTTGCTTCCGTTTCTCTCTTTTCATCTCCAGTGGAGCCCTCGAAAGAGAGCCGCGAGATCTACTGCGTCGTGTAGTAGCTAAGATCATGCAACTGTTACAAGATAGATCAAGATCAGAGCGTCTTGATCGTGTGATGAATGCCGCAAGAGTTAAGTATAACTTCAGAAACTGGCCGGTGGATTGAGCTGTGGACGACTCGAAATACGCCATCCATTTCAAAAGATTTCAGACAGGAACACTGGCTAGATTTTGTGTCGCTTCTCTCTTTTTAAAGAGCCGATGCGCACGCGCAGGTGGATATTTTTCACAAATATCGCGAGGTTAATATTCCGTGCGTGTATGGCATGGACGAATGAATCTCAACTGAACTGGGATTTACAAGTGAAATGATTTTACGTACTTTATATTTCTCCTATAAAAGCTCCAAGACTACCCTCTCAACCAGGCCATCTGAAAGGGGCAAATGAATCTGGTTCGTCCAATCACGTTGCAACAGTAAATTTCCAAACCCACTTTTCACCACAGCCGTCGGATATAGTTATTTGTTTTTTACTTCGTGCTTGTCTGAATAGGTTCATGACGGATGGGGTCTTGCCCGTGCGGGACCGACAGACAGAGGCAGCGAGGACATCTCGTTTGGGTCGCACACTTTTCCAACGCGCGTGGGGCACGGTGAAACCCTAGATCGGTCAACCACTCCCCCGCCCCCAATCGGCTGCTTGCTTTCCTCTCCAATCCCGACTCCTTCCTCCTCCCCCAATCACGGCGTCTCCTCTCCTTGTCCTACCTCGCATCGCGGGCGCCGCCGGCGCCGCCACCTTGCATCAGGAGAGCGGCTGCGGGGCGCTGCTGCGTGGAGCGCCGGGAGGCGCGCGGGCGGCGCGGCCGCCGCCACCACCTCACATCGGGACAGCGGCTGCGGGAGCGCTGCTGCGTGGAGCGCCAGGAGGCGCCGGTCTGCCGGCGCCACCACCTTGCATCGGGTGAGCGGCCGCGGGGTACTGCTGCGTCGAGCGCCGGGAGGCAGCCGACGTGAGCGAGGACAGAGCGCGGGCGGCGCGGCCACCGCCACCTCGCACCGGGAGAGCAGCTGCGGGGCGCTGCTGCGTGGAGCGCCAGGAGGCGCCGGTCGCGGGCGTGGCCGTGCGAAGAGTAGGTGGGCGGGGGTCGCGTCAGCCGCCTCCTCGGGTCGACGCCGCCCACCAACGTGTCCTCCAAGTCCAGTCCCCACTGCCGGCTCCTAGGATGACGCCGATCCGGGGCAGGATCTCGTCGTGCCGGTGCAGGTAATCCTCCGCGAAGTTGCTGCGTGGGATGGCGCCAGCGACGACATCAACTGTCTTCTTCCCCTTCCTGGTGAGCTCTCGTTTGTTCTTGATAAAATTCAGTCTCGTTTTTGGTTATTTTCATCCGATTTTGGACATTATTAGGTTGATGAACGCCATTCCAGGGGGTGCCTTTGTACGTGAACCAGATCTTGAAAATCAGGATATGGATGGACTCTGTCTACTTTGTATGTGTCTACTTTGTGGATACGCCGCTGCAGGATGTGGATGGACTCTGTCTACACCTTTGTATGTGTCTACTTTGTGGATATGCCGCTGCAGTATGTGGATGGACTCTGTCTAGACCTTGGTCGTCTGCCCTGTCTTCCTCCTCTTTCGGTGAGGTCTTCTTCACTCGGTTTGGTTCTTCGTTATACACAGCTGGCTTCAATAATTTTGGGACATTATTAGGTTGATTAGTACCTTGTCGTGTAGGTTGGCGGGGGTTTGTGGATGAAGCATTCGAGTTGGTCAGTAGCATCTACCGAAGGACATCATGCTCAGACCTCCCAAGCATCAGATGGAAACACTACATGGACAGTAGGAATATTGCAATGAAGTCGATTGTTTGAAGATGATGGTGGAGCTCTAAACACTATGCGTGCAAATCTGAGGAAGAATCTCACGGAAGAGTTTCATGAAAGAGAACAAGGTGATCTCTCGCTTGTGAATACAATGAAGTTTGTTCCCGCATTTTTATGTTATTATTTATTCTAGCACTGCTTAGATTTGTTTCAATATATGCTAGATTAATTATTTTCTTTGCTTATATTGCAGTGATATATGTTGTATACAAAAATAATATATTTTGGACTGCTTTTTTTGAAATTCTCATGGTGCATCTGCCTAAATTGGTTTCTTTTCCAGGTTATACTCTATTCAGGAGCCATTGTACATGGAAGTCATGTAAGATTAATGGTACTGAATTGTGATATTAATAAGTATTGATGAATTGTGCCAAGTAATGAGAAGAAAATCATAAGCTATCTCCATGGGGACTTCTGCATTTGTTTCCCTAGGATATACTCTTACTCACTGTTGCTGGCCTGTAGGTTCAACCAAAACAAGTGTAAAATTGCATTTATCCTGTATCAAATTAAGATATCTGAATTCCAGGGTACCAGATGCATCTTTATTTCTTCTACATATATAAATCCCTATTTTGAACAAGCTCATTTTGGTGATGGCGATGCTCAGTTATTTGGCATTACAAAGATTGTGCTGATAAATAACTTCTTGCTTGATCTAGTCCACGTCGGTGCTGGCCATGATGGACGGTTGAACAGATAAACCATGGCACCGCTCAGGCAAGGTCGTCAAAGTAGCTGATAAATATGGATTCCCAACATATATTTTTGAGAATATTTGATACTTATAGGTATTACCTGTTGCTTTGTCATGTCTCCATTGACTTACATAATACTAGAGCCTTTTCAGGTCTTCTAGAATGTTACTTGGTATTCCTTTTGTCTATGCCGGTTTTCAGTTATATATGCATAGAGTGTGTTTAGACATAACGGAATGACAACAAACTATATTTTTTCCTTGGTTGTAGTCATTATTCTGCATCGAGCAGAATGCCACCGCTGCCCAGGGCCATGTGAGTCATTCTGGGCATCAATGTGCTATATCGTAGATCCTCCTCTTGCAGCTATTAAACTGGCTGATGGTGTCGATAGCCTTATATGGAAATTAAGTAAGGATCATATGCACTTCTTTCTACATCTATAATTGATTAAGTGAACTTGTTTTCTTTGTCTCTGGACATCTGTATAATTTGTAAAAAAATAGCTTTTGTTAGCATTTGAGGAATGCCAATTAATATTTGCTTATCCTATTCACCTCTGTCCCCCTCTCTCTACATAGGCCCCAACATCATTCCCCTTTTCCGTGTTCTTGCTTGTCTTTTTCAACGGGTTGAATTGATTGTTTATATTTCTATCCCGCTGTTATGTATTTAGTTCATTTTCTGTAAGTTTAGATCAATCTACTCATCTTTTTTCTTCTCCCCTTAGGAATGGCTCTCTATTTTTGGCGGAACAGGAAGGGAGCAACCAGGAAACAGTGAGATCGTTCGAAATGGTGGTTCTGCAACAATACATCATTTCTTTGTCCTAGGTGAGCGCTCAGGTTCTGTGAGATTCCCTTCATAGTATTGCAGAAATTTCATGCTTCAAGGAAATATGAGCAATGTGGTTTCTCTCTCCCAGATTTGTTAATGGAATTGGAAAAGAGATGTTGGTGTTGTCCCTGTCTAATAGATGACACAATGTACATGTTGGTCTGGGCTGGAGGCCTGGAGCATTGGAGCTCTTGCGCGGCTGCGCCCCAAAGTCGTGCAAATGGCTTCTACTGGTATCCCCTCTCTATTCTTTCTTATCAATATCTATTGGGTTGTTGCTATTTGCTTGTTGCGTATGCTTATTTATGTCTCTCCACTTTATTTTTTGAGTCAATCACTCTGATATGCATAGTATGTTGGAAGGTTACGATGCCTAATTTGTGGGTGGGTAAATATCTACAAGCGATATATGGGAATAGATTAAGTAAATTAGAAACTAGAATAAATGAATTGGCAGTGATGTCCTACTTTCTAATTTGGTTCATCTATATTTTCTTGCACTAGAATATTGCAAATTGGGAGCTATTCACAAGTCTTATTTTTTCCTTGGTTGTAGTCATTATTCTGCATCGAGCAGAATGCCACCGCAACCCAGGACCATGTGAGTCATTCTGGGCATCAATGTGCTATATCGTAGATCCTCCTCTTGCAGCTATTAAACTGGCTCATGGTGTCGATAGCCTTATATTGGAGATTAAGTAAGGATCATATGCACTTCCTTCTACATCTATAATTGATTAAGTGAACTTGTTTTCTTTGTCTCTGGACATCTGTATAATTTGTAAAAAATAGCTTTTGTTAGCATTTGAGGAATGCCCATTAATATTTGCTTATCCTATTCACCTCAGTCCCCCTCTCTCTACATAGGCCCCAACATCATTCCCCTTTTCCGTGTTCTTGTTTGTCTTTTTAACGGGTTGAATTGATTGTTTATATTTCTATCCTGCTGTTATGTATTTTAGTTCATTTTCTGTAAGTTTAGATCAATCTACTCATCTTTTTTCTTCTCCCCTTAGGAATGGCTCTCTATTTTTGTCGGAACAGGAAGGGAGCAAGCAGGAAACAGTGAGAACGTTCGGAATGGTGGTTCTGCAACAATACAACATTTCTTTGTCCTAGGTGAGCGCTCAGGTTCTGTGAGACTCCCTTCATAGTATTGCAAAAAATTCATGCTTCAAGGAAATATGAGCAATGTGGTTTCTCTCTCCCAGATTTGTTAATGGAATTGGAAAAGAGATGTTGGTGTTGTCCCTGTCTAATAGATGACACAATGTACAGGTTGGTCTGGGCTGGAGCATTGGAGCTCTTGCGCGGCTGCGCCCCAAAGTCGGGCAAATGGCTTCTACTCGTATCCCCTCTCTATTCTTTCTTATCAATATCTATTGGGTTGTTGCTATTTGCTTGTTGTGTATGCTTATTTATGTCTCTCCACTTATTTTTTGAGTCAATCACTCTGATATGCATAGTATGTTGGAAGGTTACGATGCCTAATTTGTGGGTGGGTAAATATCTACAAGCGATATATTGGAATAGATTAAGTAAATTAGAAACTAGAATAAATGAATTGGCAATGATGTCCTGCTTTCTAATTTGGTTCATCTATATTTTCTTGCACTAGAATATTGCAAATTGGGAGCTATTCACAAGTCTTATTTATTCTGGTGTGGAGGTGTTAACCGCACACCACCATTAGCAGGTCAAGTAACGCTCTGAACTTATGTCATTAGTACTGGATTGGGTCTTTTATTTTCCGTCACTGCCTGTCACGTCACATCCTCACCATCCCTGGACAGCACCTGCAGTACGCCACTCGGTAGCCTTTCCACGATGACATCGACATCAGCTGTATCTTGGATGGGTTTTCTGCTATCCTCACCTCATGAGGCCATTAACTAGCTTGATGAGGCGGGCATCAGCCGGAGGTTGGAGCCAACAGAGCCAACATTAGGTGCTATGGCGTGGCCTTCTTCTCTTCTCAGGAAATCAAGTGAGAAAACTGAGATTTCCTGTTTTGTTTCATAGAATGAATGTTTTATTTTTCCTGGGCTGGACACAAGGCATTGAGGCTGCGCCCTTCTCGAAGCTGGCCTTTCTTACCCAACATATTGGCAAGACACACCCTTATCTTTATACTTCCATGTGTATATGTGGTGATGCATTGACAGGCTAATTTTAATGCGAAAATATTAAATTGTTTTAGCATGCATAAGCCAAATGATTAAAAAAATCAAATCTATTTTGTTTCTGTACAGCTAGCTTCCTCATTGTTTTCCATTTGCTTCACACATGTAGTCTCTCTGCATTTTAAAACCTTTGTACAGTCATTGTCGATCTGCTCCAAGAATAGTTGATTTTGCAGAATAAAATGTCTCACTGAGCTGTTTCTGATACGGAACCTGACTAAGGGAACTGTAAAAATATCATGTCGAGTGGTGCTTTTTTTTTTCGAGTACCCGCAGGAGTTCTGCGAGTTTTGTATTTAGATAGAAGAGGGGTTGGGCAATGCCCAGTACAAGGTGAGAACTACCGACCCCCGTGGCCACAGGCGGCCAGAGGGGTTTTGCATGGTTATCTAGCTATCTCCCAAAGTTCTACCTGTGGTTCTACATCGGGCACGGCAAGCAATCCAGCTACGCCAAGAGGAGAGAATGGAAGCTAGCGTATGCGCTGCGGTCTCCGCCTGGCCGTGGAAGACACGGCCGTTCCTCTCAAGCCACAGCGAGCGAATGGTAAGCATAATCATGGAGTTTGCCTCCTTTAGCCTTGCGCCCCGTAGGTGGGTGACGGCCCCCGGCCACCAGTCAGAGAGGCCCGTCGTTGGCGCTGGGAGGTGAAAGTGTAGTTCCGCCTCGAGCCCTGCCCAGATGTGGTCCGCGTACGAGCAGAGTAGGGAGATGTGGTGCTTACTGCTTAATAGATTCATTAAGCGAAACCGTAACTGGAGAGTGAAAGTATCAATTTTGGCACTGCAGCCCACATGATCGATTCCAACTGATGTTGCTTCTTACTGGTAGATTATATAAAATCACGTAGCAGATCAGTCGTCAGCTTGACTTTTTTTTCACCATGCCCAATCTCTAAACTACTCAATTCTTACATGGCATGATTGTTCTGGTTAATAGGTTCTTGCGAACGGAACACAGCTTGCTTGCTCTCAAACACGTGTAGCCTCTTTCATTCTATGGCTGATCGCTGGCAAAGCTCTGAAATCATTTGGATTGTGGTTATTCAAGCTATGGTATCAGGAAGGACTTATGTTGAGGTAAATTATTCCACTATTTAGTTATCTTTTTTTGTTTGTGCAAAGATCATTCTAATACAAAATGTCAGCTTATGCTAAATACAATTTCATGTACTAACCAGTCTGTCCGCACATATATAGATATTTGTGCCTATTTGCTGCAACTTGAATTGAAAGTAGTAAGACTCATAAGTATATACAAATTATTACAACTTTGGGTGTATAATTCTTTGGCAAGGATATTGTATTTTTTTGAACCACTCCCATAAATTTCTTTTGAAGAAAAGATGGAGAATTATGCAATTTTACACACTCAAACGGTGGAGTAGAGTAAGTTGCACCAAATGAAACTTTATAAATGTTAGTAACGCTAAAGTACCAAATAAATAAAGATACACTATGTCTTGCGGACATATTAGTTATTTGCTTCCTTTCCTAATCATGGAATAGATAACGGCTTCAAATTCAAGGAAATTATGGCGAGTCTTGCTCCAACCATTTGCTAGAACTAATGACTGTGTCTGCACAAGCCTGGAGCTTCACATAAGGACACAATATAGTTCATATCTTTGGTCATTTATGCAAAAATCATGTCATGCTCCTGTGTGGGTTTTATATGATTCAAGTTAAATGATGTGACAGTTTGCAATGTGTTGAGACCCACTGCTGGTTACTAAGATCATTTGCGACATCAATAATATGATATAGCTGAGGTACTAGATCACGTGCTTTCATTCTATAATTGTTTGGCGATGAATACATTTTTTCGTACTGTTGATTGGTTTAGAATTGTAAGAGACATCGGTGTTTGTATACTGTGGCAAAGCTTTCTTCTTGTGAAACTTACATAGATATATTATTTTGAAGTTATAAGGCTTGGATAAATCAAAGAAATACATCTCCTGATAGTTTTCAGTTTCTTAGGTTTTAACCTTTGATTTGCCAGTCAAAATCTTGAAGTATACTTCCATCTGAGTTATAAATAATCTAAATCACTTGGGACCATTTACAAATAATGCGGTTCTGCCACGTCGGTTTGATAGTTGGTGCGTTATAAAAATGTGTGCCTTCGATGTGAATATCTCCAGGAGATTACTGTCATGTCGATGTCTGTCCCGGTGTACTACTGGACAAACTACGTCAAGCTTTGCCTCTAGAAGGAGGCAACTTACTGTCCAACTTAAATAGGTATTGAGGTTTTGCAGGATATTGACATGGCTCTTTGATCACATCTCCTGTGGTAGAAATGGCAGGACCACGATTGTCGCAAAAATGGTGAGATAGGGCAAGCAATCTGCTATGTTCTCAACAGTGTCTTTGAGTACCTGCCAAATGGATCTCTTTACGAGCATCTTCAAGGTAAGATGGGAACCATCGTGCGTCTGCTTGTATGATGACATTGGACTGAAATACTATTTGCTTTGATCATGCGTCTCTCGGTTTCAGATGGGAAGGATGTCAGCTATCTTGGCCCTGTCGGGTGGAGATCGTGTGCATTCTAAGTCACTTGCAAACTGACATGCAGCTTCCATTCGCCGTCGCTGCTGAATCATGCTTTCATGTACAGAGTGACTATTATTTTTCTTCTTAATATTGAGAGCATTGTTAATCTGCAGTTTGGATGTGGAGAAATAATGCTTAGTTTGATGTTAGTCTCTTTTACAAATATGTCTGTCATTCTATTGAATGTGTTATAATGACACACTTGATGAAGCAGCTGCACTTAATATTCAGGTGATCATAATCATGTTTGTTTCTGTATTTTGATGTCATGCTCTGTGATGAATGTAAACATGAGTTCTGCATATTTAGTAAAGAAGATAATAGAGACGAACTAGAAAACTTCGGTCTTGCTAAATGGAAGGCTGACAATGCTAAAGCTGGGGAATACTGGTATGGACAAACTCTGTAAATTCCATGCTACTGTTAACTCTGTTTCATAATGTGCTACCCTTCTGCTCTTGTATTTCTAACAATGCCAAGATTTTTTTGTAATGTCCATTGTAAAAATACTTAGCATAGTTTCTCTTAGAATGGACGTATGCTTTTCCTTTCACAGTTTTGTTTTGCTGACGAAGCTTAGGTAATGTATTTTCCAGGTACACTCCTGGAAACCTGTATTCCAGAATCCGGTACACTCCAGAAGGTGCTGCTTGTGAATTGGCCCTTCATGCTTTGCAAATGGAGGCACGAAGATGGCCTGCAAGGATCCTCTGGATTGGCTTGTCCCTTACTTAGGTCAGTGAGGTTTGTTACTCTTTTAGATTGGAAACAATCCAGTGGCTGCTCAGCAAAAAGTTTCAGATAAAAAGGGTACATAGTGTAATTGGAAGCTTTAACTTAAATCTTTGTACCACACATACTACTGATACTTACTTGAACAGTGTGCCTTTTGAGGTATTGTACCACACATACTACTGATACTTGCTTGAACAGTGTGACAGAACTAATATTTGTTGTGTCGATCATGTATTTCTTGTTGATTTTTGGCGGAAGAGATTATACAAAAGCATGAAAGCTGAAAAATAGTGTGAAATCATACTAAATAATGAAAAATACTAAAGCAGTTAAATTTTGGGCTAATTTTTAATATAAAATAAGCTAACATTTATGGTTTAAATGTTGACTTAACTTTGCCATTTGCGCGATAGCGCAACGGGTCATCTAGTTTCCGTAAAGAAGGCAGGCAGCAGGCTACGCTGGAGCATTTCAGAAATGAGCACATGGCAATTTCAATTTGCTGGAAGCCTTTTGTCGCGGGCGCGTCTGGATTCGCGACAAATGGTCTGACCACGTCGGCCGAAACCCTTTGGAGCGGCCCGGGCCTTTTGTCGCGGGCCGTACCACGACCCGCGATAAAAGGGGTCTGAGGCTTGGCGTCGCCTACTGGCACCCCTTTTGTCGCGGCTCGTGGTACGGACAAAAGGGTCAGACCTATATATACACACAGCCAGTCCCCCCTTCCCCACCTCCCTACATTTTTTTCCTTGATGGTGAAACTGTGAGGGATGCCACTTGATTTTATTTGATAAGATTTTTCCTCTTTTTGATCCTAGAAGGTTAGCAACTATTTTCCCGTATATATAGTCCGTACAATACTAATTTTAGCAAGGTGATTGCATCTGATACATAATTGTACTTATGATGCAGATGAGTCATCTATGGTTGTACGGTAACCGATATGCTCCCGCTTTCAGAGATGGTGTGAATTCTTTCCTGCTTGTGGCCGAGGCCAACAAGTCGAAGCAAAGTTTTATGTGATGTCCATGTCTAAAATGTAAGAATGAGAAGGATTACTCTTGCTCAAGAGACATTAAGAGCCACCTGTTTCGGTTCGGATTCATATCCAGCTATAATGTTTGGACCAAGCACGGAGAAGAAGGGGTTATGATGGAAGACGGCGATGAAGAAGAAGATAACGATGACCAGTACCGATCTATGTTCTCTGAATACGATGATACCGCAATGGAAGACAATGAAGAAGACGGAGGTGAAGAATGGGCACCAGATGATCCTGTTGATGATGATCTTCGTCGGGCCATTTCTGATGCAAGGAGAGAGGCATGGCACAGATAAGGAGAGGTTGCAGTTCGACAAGATGTTAGAGGACCACCACAAATTGTTGTACCCAGGTTGTGAAGATGGGCAGAGAAAGCTAGGTAGCGTATTGGAATTGCTGAAATGGAAGGTAGAGGCCGGTGTGACTGACTCGGGATTTCAAAAAATTGCTGATAATATTAAAGAAGTTGCTTCCAAGAAATAACGAATTGCCAGCCAATACGTATGACGCAAAGAAGCTTATCTGTCCTCTAGGATTAGATGTGCAGAAGATACATGCATGCATTAATGAATGTATCCTCTACCGCGGTGAGAAGTACAAGAATTTGAATAAATGCCCGATATATGGTGCATTACGGTATAAGATCAGAAAATATGGTGGTAACAGAAACATGGTGGTATCATTATGGAAGAAGCTGCAAAGCTAGCGGCTGAAGTTGGCTGTACCGTGGAGGATTGCTAGGTGCCGCAGATGCCGCAGTACCATACACATTGCTGATATAGCTCCTACATTTGTCTACGGGGCCGACTTGGTCAGCAATGAGAGGCTGCCTCAACTGCCAACATATATGCGAAATTTTCATCAGTGGTACCTTGATGTGTGCAAGGACAACACAAGATACATCGTGTTGAATATCCCAGAAGAATATTACTTCCGAAAGGAGGAGATCCATATTGAGATTTCCGAACTCTGGCAGTTATTCAATTTAGACGCCCTCGACAAATCTCTCATGAGTGCTACATATAAGCTCATGTTCATTCAGTTATTCCTGTTCATTGCATATACTCATTGCATCTTATGTGCTCTCTTATGCAGACTGAAGATCAGTGAATGCATAAGTAATAAGATATTCAATATTGGGTTTATTGACCCAGATAAAATACATGAAGACACGGCAAGGGATAAAAACGAAGAAACGGGGGAAAACCTACTAAGGTTTATAGGGGAGCAACATTTCTGCGATTCAATATTGTTTCCTTACAACTACAAGTGAGAGTCTTACTGATCTGTTGTGCACATTCAATTTTTCTTACTCGATGTTAAGTGTAATTCATGACGTATATATATAAACATGTGCAGTTTCCACTGGATTCTGCTAGATATTCAAGTGGATGAGTGAATAGTTGAAGTAAGTGACCCATTGAGTAGAGGCGTGCAAGGGTTCCCCGACTTGCAGCGCATGCTCCAGAAGTAATTTCAATCATTAATGACGCGCTATATCTTTCGCGAGATATCAATTAATTATCCACTCATTTAATCATTTTTTTGCCTGGCAGGGTTTGGAGAGCTTTCAAGAAGCATCATAGGAAGGATGGTAACTTCGCAGAGAAGCTAACATTTACTCCTGTACCGTGCGCCCAGCAGCCACAGGGGACGAATCTATGTGGATACTACGTTTGCGAGTCCATTCGCATGTTAACCACTGAGAAGCACAGCAATAATAGATTCGACGTAAGCAATAACATTCACAACTTTAATTTATTATCGTCAATATTTTGTTATCAAGATAGATATAGTCATATTCATCTCATTTTCCTATATAGGTCGACTTCATGCGGGAGAAGCTCCAACCACACGAACACCTACAAGGAATTACGGAGGAAGTGGCGGGACTTATGATGAGAGAAGTAATAGACGACAATGGCTTGTTTATTCCAAATAGGCGCATCAAATGATCCTCATGTAATAGTTAGAATAGACGACAGACTTTATTCCCGGTAGTCGTGAGCTCCATGTATATATAAGGGGAATCTACGAATAGACTTTGCTTCCAATATTTATTTGCTCGATATGTATATAATGAATGAACGTATACAACTTGTAGTAGCGTACAAATATATGCAACTTTTATTTTAAAATGAAAAAATGAAATAGAAGGGGGGCGGTGTTGGGGTGCTGCACCCCTCAAACCCTAAAGCAGCAGCGTTCTGCGCGCGCCAAGTAGAGAGCCTTTTGTCGCGGGCTGTATTACCACATGCGATAAAAGGGAGTGTCCCCTGGGCGCCATTCGCCTGCCACGTGGTGACCATATGTCGCGGGTGGTAAGCGACCCGCGACAAAAGGGTGGACCTTTTATCGCGCATCCGTTGTCGCGGCTGGCCGCCCGCGATAAAAGGGGCTTACGGCCCGCAACATTAGGCCTGTTCTCCACTAGTGGCAGGCTAACAGAACGCACAAGTGCCATAACATGTCGGTGTGTCTGCAGTGCATCCATATAAATCTAGCTAAGTCAAGGCCAGGACGCCTGGTCGTGGGTTTGATGAACGATATGATGCTTCAGCTACCTCTCTGTAGTCTGGCTTGTGCTTTTGTTGCTTGGGTTTGTCGGCGTGTTCGTTCATTTAGGCCACGTTTAACTATGGTCTTGTACAACTTTTGAGGTTTTCTATCTGTGGTTTCCTAATTAACAGACTCTTCTTGAGCCTGAGGGGGTAAGGGTTGTTGACAAACGATGCCCTAAAACTAAGCTGACTTAATCTTGAGCAGATGGTTCCTCAGCAAGCTTTGTACCAACATACTCATGGTGGCCATAAAACCCGATGCCCGAATCTCGAACCCGAGTGTCCAGAACCCGAACCCGAATATCTCAAACCCAAAAAAACCCAAACAATTGATCGGATAGCACTTTGGAATACACGAATTTCCTAGTAACATTACCCGAATTGCCCGAAAAGCCCGAAATTACATGTGCATGCCAGTAAATATCGCTACATCTAGGTGAGGCAAAATAATGTGGTGCAAGATCAAAATTTAAAATGGCTGCTATTTCTGTTTGAGCAAATCTCGAGGTTGAGAATAAATTTTAATAAGATTGATATACTCCCTATTAATATCCTCGTGGAGGAAGTTAATGTGTTAGCCCAAGTGTTTGGATGTAAAATTAATGAGTTTCCTATTAAGTATCTTGGAGTGCCTTTGCACTTTGGCAAGCTTCTGAAAGAGGACCTTCAGCCTTTAATTGAAAGTATAATTAAGGGCGTCTTTTGAATCAAGACCTATTTAGCAAGTATACCAATCTATCTGTTATCCTTTTTTTATTTTCTAAATGGGCTGTCAAACAATAAACTCCCACATGGCACATTGTTTATGGGATAACTATGAAGGTTATCACAAATACCATCTTGCTAATTGGAATTTAGTGAGCATGAAACATGACTTTGGGGGTCTAGGGAATCCAAAGACTTGAATATTTCTCTCTTAGCTTCTTGGATTAAAATATTCAATTTGGATGATCATAAAATTTGGAAAGAAGTTGCGCAATTTAAGTATGAACTCAATACCCCAACATTTTCACGTGTAGCAATGTGAGTGCTTCCTCTATTTGGGAAGGGGTGTTGTGGGCCTTTAATGCAGCAAAATTTGGGTATCAATGACTGGTTGGGAATGGGCAGAATGTTAAATTCTGGAAGGACCCGTGGTTCGGAGGTACTAGCGTCGCTATTTTGTTCTGGAAATTATATATTATTTGTAATGAACAAAAAAACCATTTGTGAAGTGTGGGACGGGAGTGAGTTGAAGCTTTCCTTTAGGAGGTGTTTTAATGCGAGATGAATGATGCAATGGGATGAATTGAAGTCTATTGTGCAACAGCTAGAGCTGAATGAGGAACCAGATCAAATGGTTTGGAAGTTGAATGCTTCTGGAACCTATTTTTCACATACCCTGTTCGATGTGATAAATTTTAGAGGTGTTAAGCCTGTGTTTATTCCTGCAGTGTGGAAACTAAACATATCCCCTAGGGTACATGTGTTTTTGTGGTTATTTCACACAATAAAATCCTAACTAGGGACAATTTAGCTAAAAGGAAGTCAATCCAAGACATGGGATGTTTATTTTGCCCTGAGTTGGAGAGTGTGGAACATTTATGCTTTGTGTGTGAAATTGCGAAAAATGTGTGGGATTTTGTTTCTACTATTATGCAGAAACAGGTTGGACATGATTATGAAACAATATCTAGATTGTGGGTTAGTAACGAAGCTAATGGGGCTGTTAAAACTCTAACATACGTTGTCATTTGGAACATGTGGAAAATGAGGAGTGAAATATTTTTGGTCGACTAATCTGGTCTGGAATGCAGATTATTTGGCGGAGGATTGCTCCTCTACTTAGAAGATGGATTCTGTTGTGCAAGGAGTGATGGCAGAAGAAGATGGAGGATTGGTGCATGGAGCTAGAGAAGAAAGCACTCGAACTAACCCAAATCAGATGGCAACGAAAAGGAGGAGGATTGGCACAAAGGTGATCGGTCCAGCAACCCGAGAGGCATGTGGTGATATCAAGCTGAGAGCCTGATGCAAAGAAAGCAAAACTGTTGCAGAGAAAAAATGTTCCAGGAAGCTTTGTGAGTGCCTTTCTATCATAGACCTAAATTAAGAGGTGTTTTTTACTTCTGGATCTGCTGCTATTTAGGGAATGTTTTGCCTCCAGGATAGGGTGTAAGGGTCTTAGAAACGATGCCTCTAAACTTGGTTTCATTTCTACCAAATGGAGCAGGGCAGAGACGCCTTTGTCTAAAAAGTTATCTAGGTGAGGCCTAGCCCAACAAAGAGAATACACCTCGTATATCCAGTGACACTGAAGGGATCAAGACACAAAAAGGATTGTCTTTGTACCCAACCCCGGATCTCCTCCCCGTCCTTCGTCCACATCCTTGCGATGTGGCCGCCACAACCATCTGCACATCCTACCGTCGATTTGACCTGGCGGCCGCCCCGACGTTCCCCTGTCACCCTCCAGCCCAAGCGGCAATGAGTTGTTGCTGATGACACAATAGGGCGCGCTTCCACCCTTGCATGCCAGCCGCGCCGATTGGAGGTAGTCATGATGCCTGGTCTCTGGCTCACTGCCACCTTGGTACCATCTGCAACGAAGGCCGATGTCCCCAACGCCTCCCTCCTCCATCTTTGCCTGCATCGAAATAGCCATCTTCAGTGATGTATTTCGGGAAAATCGGATTACTTGAACCCCAACCTGAATTATCGGGTACCCGAATTGTCGGGCATCAAATTTTATGAACAAATTTCGGGTGTCATATTCGTGAACTATTTTTTCACCGAATTTTCCAACCCAAAATTTTGGTAAAAACCGAATGCCCTGAGTGACAACATACAACGGAAGTGTTGCATGGCTCATGGTTGTGCGCACTACAAGCATTTTAGTTTTTACTATGATTTCATTTGAGTCCAGACTCATTAACAAAACTGAGGTTAAATATGAAGATGAAGGTCCGTAGGAGATAACCAAACCACTCCCGTGTCGCACCCCTAGGAAACACTAGGGCGATAACCCTAGCTGCCAAAAAACATCACTCGGCGGCGTCCACTGCCGATGTTGAGCTAGGCCACGGTGGTGGTGTGCCCCAATGTCGAAGGTGCTGGGGAGCTGTTTCGCGCGGCGACTCGCTGGTCGCGGATGGGGCTGGGCCGGTGCACCTATTCTTGTGGCGGCAGCGGTCCTTCTTGGCATGGTGTCTGCGAGGTGGAGCTCGTTCTCTCATGGTGCTGGGTGGTTCCCTAGTCGTTGAGGCAGCGGCTTGCCTTTGGCGTCCACTCTGAAGTGGCGTGGTTCCTGTAGGTCTAGGCTACCTCCTAGATCAGTCGTCGGTGTGTCCGCCAGTCGCCCGAAGGTGTGTGGAGTGGCGGTACAGAGCACACTGCAAGCCTCGCGGTGGCATCGTATTGGGCACCCACGTCGGAACGGAGACCAGTGGGCCGCGCGTGCGTGTATTTCATGTGTTGGCTTGCCCTTCCTCCGCCAGAGGGGGTCGGCCATCGAACAGTGGCATGGGCGCCTCTTGCTCGGCCTAAATAAAAGCAACGGTCCTAGGATCCTTCATGCGCCACGAATGCCGGTCTTCCTTGATCTGGTCGGAGTGTTGAGTTTGGAAGACTCCGCTGGCGAACTCCAGCGGAGGACATGCGAGAGATTGCCGGATCGTAAGGAATTCAGTGGTGCGCAACCAAGTTTTTTTCTCAGTTTTTGGTTTCAGAGGGAGCGTTGCAAAGCTTTGAAGCATGCTACCATCATGTGACATGTCTTTAGTCCCATGGTGAAGTCAGTCGCGGGGAATAGCATGGAGGCTGTGATCTAAGGACTAGTAATGGTGATTCGAGTCTTGGTGGCGGTGAGGTTTTCTCTTGGTGATCTGTTACTTGGACATGCATGCGGCATTGGAAAGTGGGGGCGACAACACATGAGACATTCATAGTCTAAACATGCAGGGTCAAAATCCAAGGTCTTGCCTTAATTGGTTGTGTGTGGCAATGACCTTGTTGAAGGCATTGTTTTGCGAGTGCAGACTTTCTCCTGGTTGAAACCCTGATGTTCGATCAGGGCGGCTCTTGAGCACTGTTCCCTTCTTCTCTTTTGGAGAAGATAGATTTCTGGTGTTGTCTTGGTGTTGTTTGGTCTGTTGTTATATGGAACATATCACTATAGCAGAACTTTTCTTTTCTGTAATTCTTCTTTCTTTTTTTGGTTGTGTGCATCCATATTCCATTAGTGCACTGCATTGTTCAACATGCTGGGTATAATTGGTATCTTCGTGATATTAATATAGTCCCTTTATCAAATAAGTATGAAGATTAATCTTCGACCTATTTATGCAAGATAAGGGCATATCGTGTGGCGTCCCAATAGTTGTCCCAATAGGGCTTTTGGCACCAACCAAGAAATAGGCTCCCAGTGGAGCTCAGATAAATTAGCGGCAAAAGGACGTGGCCTAATATTGTATCCTGCACTCTCATGCCGGTCCAACCCATGGTCTTGAATAGTCATACCCCAATGTTACATAATACATTGTGTGGAAATAACATTCAATACAAA
Organism: Lolium rigidum; assembly: GCF_022539505.1. Taxonomy (NCBI): domain Eukaryota; kingdom Viridiplantae; phylum Streptophyta; class Magnoliopsida; order Poales; family Poaceae; genus Lolium; species Lolium rigidum. Next base: position 267,333,589 of record NC_061509.1, read on the forward strand.
TTTGACATAATATGTTTTTTTTGGAATAAGGATAATTATATGTTATAAAATTAATATTTATGATGTTGGCTACACAATTGTGAATACAAAGTACAAAACTTGCATAGCTTGTAAACTTATTGCAGGAGAAAATGTAACATGCAAGACATGTTTGACCATGAAAAAACTAGTAACAATGATATGCAAATAATTTGGTATTTGATTATGCTCTCTAGAGGATTTAATAATACACCTAACTCATACCACTAGAAACCGTTATTAAGGTATTTGTTAGTTTGTAGATATCTTAACCAAATATATATACACTATATCCTTTATACAATTGTCAAAAATAATTCAAGAAAAAATTTGTTGCAACATAAATTTTAAAGTAAGCACAATGGAGGTTTATGTAAAGAAATACATAAAAATTTTCCTAACAAATAATAATACATTCTTCATTTAGCAACACTTTTATCTGGGTTACTTTGGCAAATAAGAATCCAAAAATTATAATCATTAATACTATAGCATGCAAAAAAGGTTGTGAAGTATAAAAGTTAAGTATCAACTATTATTATTTATGTTTGTCTAATAAGATCTAAATATTTCTTAGACCTGCACTCCTTGGGATGCCATGGCCGCCTCATCGTGTTGTGATGCTAAATTGGTGATGCGTGGTCAGTCTCATGATGTGCTAAAATTGAATCTAGTTGAGTGAGAATCCACCATGGAGTGAAGATGATGAAACTTCCAATGGCCATTCTGATGAATCCTAGCATCGTAACCATGGTGCTGGCCTCCGGCAAACGTGTATGCTCCACCATCCTGCCCCCTCCCCCCGCCACCTAGCAGGCCAATGACAATCGCCTTGGTTATGTGAACAAAAGTTCTACCCTAGTGGTGGAACATGATAGTGTTAATCAGACTTGGTTGTATACTATCTTAATAGATGTGGTAGTCGATGTCATGTGTCTTGTGCACTTTACAAAGTTGTTGTTTTTTACCATGACTCTCTCTCTCATGCTTTTTTAGCCAACTGCATCTATTTTTTACCGGAAGTTTGTTAAGGGAAAATTTACAAACATGTATGGATTCTTGCTTATTGTATAAAGCGCACCAGTGATACATAAACTTTCCAAAATGTGAAAATTAGCATATGAACTTGCTATATTTGTGTTAGGGTTTCACAACTTATCATTAGCAAACGTATCCAAGCCACGAGAGGATAACCAAGAAAAGTTACTGTGGTCGGTAACTGTCTGTGTAGTTTTTCTCTTCATTTGAGATTCTAAGACTCTTTCTACTTATGGAACTTATTTAGCATGTATGAAACTCCAGTGTAACTCAATGAATATACTATGAATAGTGATCCTGGTAAGAACTATGTGAAGGATATGGTGAAGCCACTAGGCATTGACTTTGAGTCTTATAGAGTTTTTCTAACAAGGTTCATTGCAAAATTGCATAACTATGTGCCGGGATGGATAGGATGTGCTGATATATCCTTGTCCCATCTTTGTTCGAGTCTCCGCACTCGCAAATGTGGGCCATACACACACCCGTTTCTTATACAACAACAAATAGCATAACTACTATAATTTTGTAGAGAGATACTACTCTACATCACTACAAGTGGCATGGCGCCAACATGTGACATGTATTGGTGAGAGCGGCAACATATTTCTGGCAAGGAAACTGAATTAATTAAGTATTGCCTAGTACAACTAAACAAGAATACGGAAATTCCCATGGTACGGAGCACCCGTCTAAATTTTATCTTTCTTTTTCATCTCCATATTTAGTTTCCAAGCTTAATAATGTTGGTGTTCGGATGGGTAGTAATAAAAGTGAGATTGATGTTTCAACTAGAATCTTTAGGAATATGGAATTGGACCGTCTTACGGTTATTCCAAAAGCTTTGATCGTGTTAGAAACCACCTATCTAGATGAGGAGGAAGCAAATGTCACAACAGATGGCCAACTTCTATCTCATCTAGTTGGTGAAGTGTCTAAGGTTGGTTTGGATGATGACGAGCTATACTCATTATATGAGTTAAAGGCATCCGGCCAGAAATCCAAATCTTCTAGCAAAAAACAACGGAAATGGTCAAAATTTTCCAAATCACCAATTGTTTCAAAATGAACGACATGTTTGCAAATAGCAGAAGTTTTAGTGACTTGGCTAAAAAATTGCACTTTACCGATTGCATTAGGGATCATAATTTTTATTTTTTGGCTATTTCTGAAATTGGTAGATAAGTTTTCTCCCAAAGTCTTCTAAACCATATTTCAGTGGGCGGAGACTTTACATGGTTTTCTTGTCTGGCCGTGGAAGATCCGAGAGTATTTTACTTGGTGTCAAGATAGAATATATGGATGTGTTGACTGAATCGTATGGGGGGTTCCACATTAAAGTCCACATTCACAACAAAGCTAACAACTTCACATGGAATCTTTTCACCATGTATGGTGCTGCCAAGGAGGATACAACTTCACATGGAATCTTTTCACCATGTATGGAATCCTCTTTTCTTCACGAAATGGTGAACCTTGCAAAAGATAACCCATATCCATTTCTCATAGGGGGATTTTAATTTGCTTTGATTCCTACTCTAGAAGAGTAGTCAGGTTGTACAACCATTGGCCATGTCGGTTAAATGTGGTCATTGCCAGCTTGGATTTAAGAGAGGTTTCAATGGATGGAAGGTAGTTTACTTGGAAAAATAGTCTTTCTGAGCCTAGATTCCTAAAACTAGATCGTGTACTAGTGGATGTCGATTGGGAAATAAAATATCCTATGGTGTCAGTGCCTGCACCAGAAAGTATTGTAGGTCTACCGAACCATGCTACCATCTTATTGACAACTGGTTTTCCTAGACCACCATCTTCATGTCGTTTCCAGTTTGAGCTAGGGACATTACAACGGGATGGTTTTCAGGCCATGGTCAAAACAATTTGGGAAAGACATGTTTCTCACGACACCCCGATTCAGAGGTGAAATAACAAAATGCATGCCTAACACAAACACCTGTTTGACTGGGATTGTCATACTACATGGTTACTTATAAAAGAGAAACAATCACTTCCGTCTATTATACATGACCTCGAGGCTTTAGCAGAAGTACATTTGCTAACCGCATAGGATCTTGAGCTAAAATCCCAATCAAATGCAGATATAGAAAAACTCTTGTAGTATATCCAATTCAAGAAGAGGAGCTTTAATGATACAAATGGTCTAAAGCCAAATTTAATCTTGAAGGGAACTCAAATACAAGGTACTTCCATGAAATGGCAATAGGAGACACATGAAGAAACTTATTTATTGAGGTTACGATCGAAGGCCATGAGAAATTAAAGTCGTATTAGTGATTACTATAAAGGTTTGTTCGACGCATCCATGGAAGGTAACTTCTCGATGGATGAGTCCAGAAGAGATGATATCCTTCAGGTTTATGATGAGTAAAATAGCATACTTATGGCACCTGGTACCGAGGATGAAGTAATAAAAGCGGTTGTCCAAGTGGAACATAATAAAACCCTGGCCCCGATGGCTTTCACGATGAGTTTTATCAGTGTTTCTAGGATATCATCAAATCTGACCTGCTGGTTTTGTTCGGTTTTCTTCATACCGGACAACTAAAATTGTTCCCCCTGAATTTTGGTGATATAATTTTATTGCCTAAGGTCAATGAAGCTGAAAGGATTCATCAATATCGGTCTATTTGTCTTTTTAATGTTAGCTTTAAAATTTTCAGTAATGTTGCTACGATAAGGCTGAATTCGACGGCTGACCATGTGGTTTGTCCTTCTCAAACTACTTTTATGCAAAGGGCGTAACATCCTTGATGTGGTTGTTATCCTTCATGAAATGTTTCACGAACTACATTAGAAAAAATTGAACATGGTGATATTGAAAATTAATTTTTAAAAAAGTGGATGATAAGGTTAAGTGGTCTTTCCTTCAACAAACTCTCAAGGTGAAAGGATTTTCTGATGAGTAATTCATAGCTTCATTTCGGGAGTAAGTGTTGCCATTAAAGTCAATGATGATGTTGGTAATTAATTTTAGACCAAAAAGGGCCTTAGGCAATGCAATCCATTATCACCAATTCTATTTAACATAGCGGCTGATATGGTTGCTGTCATAATTGAAAACGCAAAGCCTGATGGCCAAATTGAAGGTGTGATTTCCCATTCGGTTTATGGTGGATTATCCATTCTTCAATATGGAGATGATACAATTCTTTTTATGGAACATGACATCGAAAAGAAAAGAAACCCGAAGTTAATTCTTTTAGCGTTTGAGCAAATATCGGTTCTGAAGATAAACTTCCATAAGAGTGAGTTGTTTCATTTCGGCGAGGCTCACAAAGATTTCAACCTGTATGTTGAATTATTTGGCTGCAGGAAAGACCAGTTTCCTACTATGTATTTTGGTATTTCGATTCAGTATTGAATACTTACGAACGACGAATGGAAAATGGTGGAGGAAAGGCTATGAATTAGACCAAGTATCTAGAAAGGCAAATTACTATCCCTAGGTGAAAGATTGGATCTCATTAAGTCAGTACTAAAAATTATGGTACTGCATATGATAACATTGTTCAATATTCCAAAAGGACTCTTGAAAAGATTAGATTATTTCCGATGAATATTCATCTAGCAAGATGATAGTGGCAAAAGGAAATATCGACTAGCCAAATGGAGTGTGTTCTGGCACCCGAAAAGATCAGGGTGGTCTTGGAGTTCAAGACCTTGAGCTCAAGAATAGGGAACTCCTTGGTAAATGGTTGTTCAAGTTACTTACCGGGGATGGGGATATGGCAAACTCTCATGAGGAGGAAGTATGTTGTCCAAAATGTGTTGTCTCATGTTTCTTGGAAACCCGGGGATTTTCATTTTTCATCTCGCATTAAGGCGACGAAGAAATTTTTGTTTTCATATTGGTCTTTCTCCATTAAGTATGGATCAAAGATTAGATTCTAGGAGGATAAATGGTTTTGCAGCGCTCCTTGAATAGTATCCAGCATTAAGTATGGATCAATATAGTGTGACACAAGAGTGATATGCTTGCTAAGGCGTTCAAAACTTTCCTTCTGAATGTGTCGTTCAGAAGAAGTATCATTGGCCCTAGACAAACATCGTGGAATGATTTGTTACATCTTATGGATTCAGTCTATTTGATGCATGTGTCCGATGCATTTCGTTGGAATCTTACCGTGAATGGCATACTCTCGGCGGCTTCCTTCTATAATGCTTTAATCCAACCTGATGTTCTAGTTGATAATAATAAGAAAATTTGGAAGATGAGAACCCCACTTAAAACTAAGATGGTTGAGTGATATATTCATCAAGGGGTAATTCTTACCAAAGACAACCTTGCTAAACGTAATTTGCGGGGAAGTAAAATGTGTATGTTTTGTCATCCTGACGAGACTATAAAGCACTTATTCTTCATGTGCAAATTTTCCAGATCTATATGGCGAGCCATCCACATAGGTTCTACCTTATACTCACCTCCTAGCGTCGCGAATATATTCGACAATTGACTCAATGGTGTGGATCATAGGTTTAAACTATTAATTAGAATGTGAGCGATTATCGTTATTTTGTCACTTTGGCTATGTAGAAATGACATGGTTCTTAAGAATAAAAATTCTACGCTTACGCAGGTTATCTACCCGTGCACAATTGCGCTTCGTTTGTGGTTGCCTCTACATCTTGTGGAGCATTTAGACATCTTTACATAGGTTTCCACAAGATTGAAGAATATAGTGAGGATACTTTTCCCAACATGGATGATAGGGCTGGCTCTCCTTTGCCTTAGTGTGCTTCTACTTTTTTCGTTGTTGAGAACCTTTTTTTTACCTTTGTTTGAAGTTTATGATTTGGTACGGCGGTGTGCATCTCAGCTATGTAGAGGCCAGACCTAATCCTTGATTTTAAGTAATAAAACGTTCATTATTAAAAAAAACAGGTGACGTTATTATTTAGAAAAAGAAAAGGTAAAAAAAAAAAGAACAGATGAGGGTCTCCCAGCTGTGTGCGCACGCCCACCGTTCTCCCAACATCTTCTTTCGCAAGTTGAATTGGAGGAAATCCTAATACGGGGAACTTTTAAATTGTCTACAGAACTGCACGTTTGTAGGAAAGTTTAAAACTGTAACCGTAGAACCATGGAAGAAGTTTACAGACAGACTCGGTACAATGGGAAAAGGCAGTCGGTAGCGTCCGGATTTGCAGGGCTACAGACCGTCTGCAATCTTACCGACGGGTTTCTTCTCTCTCTTTCCTTTCTTTTCCCACGTCAGACTAAAATCCTAATTGGCACTTGTTATAGACAGCTGATTGTACATCATTGTACATGCCCTTATATTAACTTATTAAGACATGGAGGGAGTAAAAATAAACAGTAAAAATATCACTAGTAGTACAAAATCTCAGTTCATCGGTTGCATTGCATCGCAAACTTCTACAGAGATCTCCTCGGAAATTTCCCCGTGTTATTTTCCAAGCTCGTGGCCTCGCCTGATCTTTCCGGCTGGCCGGATGTAGGAAATCACGGGTGCCGCGTGAGGGGAGGAGGCAACGGCGAGACAGCAGTCACGCCACCGATGATCTCTACAATCAGTCGAGCTTATCCAGATTGCAAAACCGAAAGGGGGGCGAGCCGTCGCCACACTCCAGATCAACACAAACAGAAGCAGAAAGTTCGTGTGGCAATAAGCCAACAATCATTCATGGCGGATAAGGATCATGAGACACTTGGTCTTAAATCTTAATCGGAATGTCTCCATTTAGTCACTCATGGTAATATATCCAAAACCATAGGTCCTTATACACATCGGAGAGGACGTCGCACTATACAATCTCTATATACACTGGCAGTATGTATGTACTGTATCTACACGCACTCGACGGGCTGATGAGCAGGGCTCCAACACTCCAGTCTCCCAGCCTGATCCCCACCGGCTTAAAATTACTTACAGAGATGCCGGTGAATTATTATGGGAACTTCTCCCCAGTTTGTTTCCTATGGACAGTATGTACGGGTAGTATCTTGCTGCCATGGCATGTCGACGGCGTTGGTTGGTTTGTTCACTGGCGGTTCTTGCCGGCCCGGTCCCCGGCGAACGAGACGGCGGAGAGGCGACTGGGCTGGGGGCGGGGGCGGAACCCTCCGGCGGCTCGCCTCTGGCGCGGTGGCTGCGTGGGCGGATTGATCGCCCTGCGGGCCAACGTACGGCTGCCTTCCCCTTCGGCCGCGCCGCAGCCGGTCGAGACGACGGCGGACGGCCGCGGAGTAGGCGTGGGCTTGCTGTTGCCGTGGAGTGCCGGGGCGGGCTTTCCCTCCTTGTGTAGGCTGCATCGGAACGAGCCCGGGTGGTTCGTTGGCGAACACATGCATGAACGACGGTTCTTGACGGCGCCGGACGGCACCGGCGGCGACGAGACGCTGACGGATTTGGCCGGCGAGCGGGCGGCGGAAAGCTTGACACGGTTGGGGGAGACGGAGGCGTAGTTGGGAATTAACAGGACCGGGCCGCTCGGACGAGTTGCAGCCGCTGTCGCCATGAGCGCGATGAGAGTAGCAGCAGTTGGAGTCAGCTGTGGGAACTGGGAAGGGGAGCGGAGGTTTTAGTGTCGCTCTCGTAATTTGGACTGCGTGAGTGTAAAGTGAGATGGGCGGGGCTTGGTCTGTATATATAGCCACGTCAGGGGCATTTCGGTAGTTTTACACGATATTTTTTTTTACATTGTTTCACACAATTTATGGAGAGAGCATAAATCGGTGGGCGGCTGTGGCGTGGGCCCGGACGGCAGCACACGGGAACGGGTCCTAGATTCAGGTCAACCAAGGTCCACTCCAAAATATTCTTGGGTTCCACAAGCCAACTTCTTCTGAAAATTTCCTAGCAAAGTTCCAGTCAATTTCTAGCATCACAAACTAGATCTGAGTACTGAGTGACTGTATATTCTAGTACCTAAATAATTATGTTAAATAGTCATATTTTGAATCATCCAATAGTAACACTCTCTTTGTCCTAGTACATAGGTCATGTGCATCAATAAATTGTTAATTTGACTAACACAATAAAGGTTATACCGATTTTTTTATTTGAAAGTAAAACATCTGAAATTTTTAATAATATTTATAATATATACCCTGTATTACGTTGGACAAATTTATGACCTCCAACACGCGCACGATCTATAGATCGGAGCGGAGAGAGTAAACAAAATGCCACGTTGAACATCAACTCCCTCCATTTGTACCGAATTATATGACGTTATAGATTACTAGAAGAGAGTGTTAGACCGTCTTATAAATTGGTACAGTGAAAACTAGCACTTCCTCTATCGTACAAAGGATGTTTCAACTTCGTCTCCGTTCTCATAATTTGTATCCCGATTTTGATGTATCTAGACATATTTTATGAATAGATACGTTCGAATTTTAAGATTTTAAAAGAGAGGTAGTATCTAGTCGTCATGCATCCAAATCTATTATCTATTATATACTAAAAGAAAAATACGGATATTTAATATAGAGACACCACGTAATTATTTAAACAGATAGATCTATAATTAGTGGCTGAGATTAAAAGATAAGAAAGGTTTTAATTATGTACAAACGAGGTAACAAACTCGTAATATGTCACGCATGCAGGAAGCTTACCAAAAGCTGATTAATTTTGGCAAGTCCGGTCTCAATACGACACCACCTGCGCCTGCAAAATAAAAGCAGCATATCTACCTGCTAGATTGAACGTGGCGGTAGCAAAATAGTACGATCTAGTAGAAGATGAAAAATATGCCGGCTGCTCACTCGGTAAAGCCATCCCAACGGGGTGATGCAAACAGACGATGCACGCGGTTGAAAAGTGCGTCTGCATACTGCTCCAGCGGGATGACACATAGTGACTGTGCAGTCCGCAGCGACGTAAATTCAGCCAAAATATGCGGCAGGTATGCGTATCCGTGGACGCTGTGCGGTCGTGCCGAGCGTCCACTCGCTTGTCCCACGGACCCGTCTAGCAGCGACCCTAGCTTCAGCCAGCGCCAATTTAAGCACAACAACTGGAGGGAAGGGCAACCGTCAGAGTGGCAACCGCGTTGATCGACGCGTCAACCGGCGGAATGGATCGCCAAACAGTCGCGGATGAGCAACCGCTGCACTCTTCGGTATATGTGCCGCCATTAATCCCCGTTCAATAAGACCCCTGCATCTGCGCTAGGATCTCCAACCGGCCTGTCATTCATGTCAAGCCATGAGCACCCTATGTTTGCCGTCAGACACCAATAACGAGGGGAAGCCGTCGGGATGGAGGCATTGGTGGGATAGAGCTGCCATGCAGAGCAGCTCTAGCTCTCCGCCGACGGACGGCGAGGAGGAGGAGGGGGAGACCATTGCTAAGGACGGCCAGGATGAGGAGGGCGACGCCTTGGCCACGACGGCCAGGACGAGAAGGAGGAAAAATATGAGGATTCAGATGCAATGTGGACACGGCTAGAGGCAGAGGAGGCAGTCGAGGAGGCAGCGGCGGCAAAGAAGGAGGCAAGGGCCCGAGCGAGGACCCGGGCGATGGCGCAGACGCAACATCCGTTCACGGACGATGAAGACCATAATGAACAGTCGTCGGAGGGGTACTCAACCTCGTCGGACGCGTCGACCGCCAGTACCTCGATCTTCCCAGGAGGTGACGAGCAGGAAGCGCGTCCGTGACGATGACCATACCCTTGACTAAACCGAGGCATACCTTAGACTAACCGGGATTGAAAAGCATATCCTGGGAATGCCAAACCTTGGCTCTCATCTCGGCAGAGAAAAATAAGCAATTTTCATTTTAAAGTAAAGATATATACAAAATTGTTCAATTTCTAATCTAGAAGTTTCAATAAATATGGTTACATAGTTACGCAGTAGAAGTATTAAGTTATTTGATAGGTATCATGCTTTAGATATTTCAACATAAATACAATATATTATTTACGATTCTTAAAAGATTCAAATCTATTTGTTTATAAAATCCAATTTAAATATAGCATCACACAATTCATTATTAAGTTCACATACAATTGTGTAGTAATAATTAAACAAAGCTTCAACTAACATCTATCAACCTTTCTATGAAGCTAAATGTGAGATTTTTTTACAAAATATTATACCTTATGAAAAATAATTCAAAAAAGTATAAAAGTTTAGTACAAATTATATTTTCTTGTAATTTTATCTTGGTAAAATAAAAATAGGATCTACATCCACTCTAAGGGGTTGTTTGGATACGCAGTTTGTAGAATACTAGTTGTATCTAAACGTGTTTAGAACTCTAACGAACTAAAACTTTGTTTGGATCCTCTAACTAATTTTTGAATAAGTAAAACTTGGTTCCCGTAACACCCGAAATCCACGTTTTGTATGTTAGTTTAAATCTAGCTACTTGTATGTTTAATTTTCGCAGTTTGTCTGTTTAATTTGATCGAACATGTTTCACTAATTTCAAAATATCGATCCTATCTAGAAATGTGAATATCTCAATCGTGTGTACTATAAAAATCTATGAATTCTATAGGAAGTGATGATAAATTTAGGGTATTTTTCTTGGCCGATCTTGGGTATCTCAATGGAAATTGTTTATTCCGGTACGTAAGTAAATATATGTTGTCTCCTCGAATTTGTGTGTAAGTTAAAATCTATATGTACTACTTTATTAATATCACCACGTATAAAGTCACACCGCACACATAGTCAATGATATATTATTTTCTTATGGCAACAAAAAAACTCCCAGAAATTATAGATGGTTAATGATATCTTCGGGACAAGTGATATTTTTCTGATAGGGATTTCTGTTTTCGTGCCCTCGGTTCCTTAGTTGTGCTCAGTTTTTCCCAGCTACTTAGTTTTTCCTCAGTTTTCCCCAAGTCCTTGTTTGAAACTCGCAGAAGCAGCTCAGACGGCAGGATTCCCGTTAAGTTGACCGTTCCGTGCTGTGCTAACGTGTGGGGCCACGTCGTGTGGGCCCTCGTCGCGTGGAGCTGGTAGAAAGGGACCGCATGGGACAGGACGAGATAGCGTTTGGTTGCACGTGAGCAGGAGCTCAGTTTTGTCTCTCTCGGCCCAAATTGGCATTTTCCCTTTTAAGAGCACCTTTTCCCCTCTTTCTCTCTCTATCTTTTTCACCAAATTAGTATCAAATCTAGAGAAGCTTCTCTATTTCTGCCTTTTGACCCTCGTTTTTTGCCCAATATGGCAGCAAATCTAGAAGCTAGTATATGATAAATTCACAGTAGCATAATCAGAAAACTAAGTATAATACATAAACTGCATATAGCAGCCAAAAGCAGCCAATAACATTGTTAATGTTCACGACAAACTAAGATGAAAATAAATACCCAGCTAGAAGATTCCTCATTGCTCATATATTTCTTCGTCGCCCCATCTGTGCATTATCCCAAGGAAATATTCATTGAACTCCTTCCGTCTGCAGTGTGCGGCCAATACATCCTCCAGACGGTATGGCCTGTTTTCATTTCTCAGACCGTAGTTTCCCATTCTATCCACATATCGTGGCCACTCATCCCAGGCCTTTGTATCATGAATGTACTCTCTGATATAACCCAAATCGGCGTAGTAGATGCATCCAGGTAGAAGTGTCGGATGCACTCTAGTGTCGATGGAGATACACCGGATATAATGCACGAAGAAGGCATGACTGCCAATGTTACTGACCGGATGGAGAGAGCGGCTCTGAGTGTCCACACGATACACCAATGGTTGGTCCTCCAAAAGCATGTTGTCCAACAACACAAGCAGCAGATCACCATCCGACTTCACAAGATAGAACTTGTCATTTCCAAGTTGTGGAAATGAAATTAGTGTCTCCATCTTAACAGTGCTCGCGCGCTGCTGCAACTGTACATTGGTGCACACTATTCTTCCGGACTCAAAATTATCCACAGACTATTGCATACAGTTCACCATTGAACGGGGTAATGCAACGCAAACTATGGTTCTCCATCGAAAAACTACCATCTCCCCAATCTTCATATATATCCTTAGTTGGAGTGCTCTCATCGACCCAACTAATTTCGTTCGGGTAATGTGAGCAAACGAAGACCATAGTCGGGGATTTGATTACAGCGACCGAATTCGGAAAAACAGATGGCATCTCGCGCCTCAAACATAGTGTTCGATGCCTTTGTGAGTGGGTTCAGAAGCCGTATCTTGTGCGGCGGGTTCTTCTGGGCAAGCACGATGACACAACGGCAAAAGCCGACGAAGTAGTATCTAAAATATATTGATGAAGATAACATTCAACACTAAGATTGAAAATAAGAATATATTAACCCTATAGATATGGAGAAATTTGGAGGAATTTGAACCTTGCACGAACTTCCGATAGATCTATGGTGACGTAGCGTGATGTGCCGAGTTGGAGGAGGGTGAACTCAGCGGCGCGTGGAAGGGCGTGGTCTACCACGATCCATTCGTGCAGGTGCACGTCGGGCTCGAGTAAACCCGAGCGCCAATTTCTGCGATTTGCCTCATAGCGAGTAGGCGTCCACGTACTCCTCATTCGCCAGTAAGCATTCGCCGATCTTGTGAAGTGGTCCGTCACCCACGAGAGAGGCCCAGCTCACGGAGGCGCCGCGCTTGGATGCGCCGCCCTCGGCGGCGACGGGCTCTGAGGCGCCGGGCTCGGCGGCGACGGGCTTGGAGGCGACGGGCTCGGCGGCAACGGGCTTGGAGGCGATGGGCTCGGAGGCGACGGGCTCGGAGGCGATGGGCTCGGAGGCGACGGGCTCGACGGCGACGGGCTCGGATGCGACGGGCTCGGATGCGACGGGCTCGGCGGCGACGGGCTCGGATGCGACGGGCTCGGAGGCGACGGGCTCGGGGGCGATGGCCGCCGGCGCATTCTTCTTCTCCATCGCCGGCAGGGCTCGTACGGCGGTTGGGGTTTTTCCTTCGATTTGGAGAAGTTGATGGGATGTGAGAGGCGTGGTTTCGTGCGTGAGCGAGAATGAGACGTACTGTGTGCAGAGGGAGGGAGAGAGGGGCTTACGCGTCCTAAATGCGACCCGCGTCCACTAGTGCACGTTTGCACCGCGACACGCGTCAACAATGGCACATCTTCCACTTCTGCACCGCAACACGCGTCCTCGAGTCTAACCTTGGAAATTTAGATATACTCAGGTATACCCTCGAGTCATATACTGGCATTTTTTGTGTGCTCAGTTTTCCCCTTGGTTGCTAATACTGGCTAGTGCAATATACTCAGTTTTACCCTCAAGTGGCTGGTCAACAGAGAGTCAACAAATGGGATTAACCAGTTAAATGAGTTATTTAATGTGCAAAAAATTCCGAAAAGAGTGGCACTTACTCATGGAGTCTTTATCACAAGTTGCCACTTCTCAAATCATAGATAAATCAAGTTTTACCACAAATTGCCACTTCTCAAATCACCTAGTAGCTATGAAGGTGCATGGTTTTCCACAATAAGCCCTACCGAAAACAGCTTTCCCCAAAACATACTTTGTCTGAATGAGGCCATAATTTTCACACTCATGTATATTTGTTTTGCAAATAGTTTGAGGTAGGCCAAGATGGGTTTCATTGTACAAAACACGCATTTTTCATTTTTAAAATCTCATATTTGAATCCCTTAGTCTGTTTACTACTCACTTGCCCTTGGTTTCTTGATACTACTCGGCTTTGCCCTCTCCCTTCACAAATTCTCACGTACGCCCAACATTGCCCTAATTGGTCTAGCCCATGTCACGCGGATCGTGCCCGCCGACCGTTGATCGTATGATTTAAGGGGCAGGATAACCCCTATCTCTCTCTGGTCGGGGCCACCATCCTCTCTCTCTCTCTCTCTCTCTGTCGGCGGTTAGCTTCCACCCTCTATGTATGCTAAAGGGCGGTTACCCAGTACGCTAAAGTTTGGTTTTCTGTATTATTTTTCACGAGATAAATTATAAACTCTTTTAGGTATTATTTTTCACGCAAAAAATGATAAACCATCACCGATTTGTACTTTTCGTGCAAAAAATGATACACCATCACCCATTTGTTGTAGCCATTACTTTTCATGCAAAAAATGATACACCATCACCAATTTATTGTAGCCATTACTTTCCACGCAAAAAATGATACACCATCACCCATTTCTTGTAGCCATTACTTTCCACACAAAAAATGATGAACAATCACCGATTTTTTGTAGCCATTACGGTAAAATGATAAACTATCATGAATTACTATTTCTTTTAGGCATTACTTTTCACGGTAAAATGATGGACAATCACCCATTTCTTGTAGCCATTACGGTAAAATGATAAACTATCATGAATTACCATTTGAAGGGATCTCGGGATACTAAATTAGTGTCATAAATGCTACTACTTTTTCCTATATATGTGGTCAAAGTTTAAAGGGAAGTTTGACTAAACACAAAACCTAGATGACTACCCCCACAACGATCATGTCCTCCTTAATTTTTTGTGTAAACCCCCACAAGGCCACAACGGTGACCTCCTCCTTAATTTATTGTGTAAACCCCTACAACGGTTATCTCTCCCTTATAAACACCCACAACGGCCATCCCTTGTGTCAATAGGTTCTGCCTCTCTCTTCTTCGTTCACATACACTTGATCCATTGCCATGGCTTCCACGTCTCGGGTGCGGACCGGAAGGGGAAGGGGAAGGGGCGGCCGGGGTGGTGGATCATCATCATTGCCACCACCACCGTCAACACTGCCATTGATCATAGAGGAGTTCTTCATCGTCGTCTATGAAGATCCTTTGGTCAAGAAGGTACGTCCGCGTTCCCACATATATGATGCATGTGATTAATTATGGGCATATTCTAAAAAACCTTTAATTTCAAACGGATCGGCGCTCGATCTCTTTGCAGGCACTCCCAAAAAAGTTTGCGGACTATCTTGACGGCCGAGAGCCAGCCTAAGGTGTATCTGCGAGCAGCTGACTGTGGTCCTCATCTCTGGACCGTGGAGGTCCTATTTGACGGTCAAGGCCGGATGTACCTCGACAAGGGCTGGGAGAATTTCGCCATCGCACACGGTGTGGATTTCGGCTGCTTCGTACACTTCAAATATGAAGCGATGATGTGCTCACAGTGAAGGTGTTTGACGAAACAATGTGCAGGAAGTACTACTACTCGGACGACGAAGATACTGACGATGAAAGCGACGACGACGTGAAGCCATGCATCCATCCCCTTTAGATAAGGGAATTATGACCAAGAATATATATGTAGCTTCATATGCATCGATTTAGAGATCTAGCTATATATTATGCATTTAAAAAATTATATCGCAATTTCCACCATGATTTGAGCACCACAGCCTCCAAACGATGCCGATATCGGCATGGTCAGAACGGCTATGCTCGCCGCCACTACTAGGTCACCGTCGGGAAGCACCATGTTTAGCATAAGATTCACTTTAGATTAAGCTGTGAAAATAGTCACCTGCCATTGGCTGAGGAGGCCCCACAGAGCGGAGGCCCCACAGAGCGGGAATATATAATTTTCTTTAAATAAATAGAAGACCCCACTGGTCATTGGTTGCGGCAGCCCCACTGTTGCGGTCAAAACCCACCGGCGGGCAGCGACGGGCAACACAGTAGAGCCGGGAACAACTTAGGGATGCGGCTGGCCCTGGTCCCTCCGAGCGACGGCCCGCAAAGCCTCTGGTACACACGTCCGATGCTGATGCAAGGGCGTGCCACCTGACCTATACCTGGTCAGGAAGGTGATGGAGATGCCGCGCTTAGTTTCCTGCATGGCATACACGTAAACATTAAATACGAGCCTCGATCGGCTCTCAGGTTGTCCTGTGAATCGGCTCAAAGAGCCGATCCACCCATGATTCGTACGAGGTGCACGAATATATGGTGGTCCTGCTTGATCAAGATAAAGCTAATGCGATCTACGACGATTTAGGATTTTCACCGCATAATCGGATCATCCTACTCACGATTGGGCCTCGCGGCCACGCACGGTGATCGTAAGCCGATCCTAGACAAGGCCTAAAAACCAACACAAGGTTGATCCCCCGGAACATCCCGTCTAGGACTAGCAAACGACACCCTACGTGCCGCTGGATCCTCCAACCCTTTGTAAGGCCTAACTATTGCAGATGTTAAACTAATCCTTGTAGAACAAGGAGCAACCGTAACGGATCGGATCTACTAAATTATGATCAAGCGGGGTGCCGCCCCCACACCTAAGATAGGTGTGAGGGTGGCTAGATATGCAAGGGTCGCACTACGATAGCATGTTATGCGAAGAACTATGCTAACCCTAACACATCTATGATAACTACGTTGCT
Source organism: Lolium rigidum (assembly GCF_022539505.1). Lineage (NCBI taxonomy): Eukaryota > Viridiplantae > Streptophyta > Magnoliopsida > Poales > Poaceae > Lolium > Lolium rigidum. The sequence goes on from NC_061509.1 coordinate 267,349,934, forward strand.
CGCCATCAAAAAGGCTTCAGTACGAGCAACGCATGAACAACATAAAGCTTGCTGTGCCTAGATCGCAAGATGCGATCTAGGCAGCGTGATGCCTACCGGTAGAAACCCTCGAGACGAAGGAGTTGGCGATGCGCCGAGATTGATTTGTTGGTTGAACGTTGGTTGTTGTTTATTCCATAAACCCTAGATACATATTTATAGTCCAGGGGACTTTCTAATTTAGGCGTGCACCTAACCGTGCACGGGTAAAACTCTATCTCTTAATCTAAGATGCGATCTACTATATTACAGATATATGGGCAATCTAGCCCAACTTTGCATATAAGGCCGATTCACGTATTTCTTCCGTATATAATCTTTAAGCCCACCTTAATCGCGGCCCACTTCTGACTTGCTCAAATTCTGGTGATAACACATGCCCCCCTGGTTTTGGAATTGATAATTCCAAAATCACTCTGTCTTCTACGAAGGGTCATGTCGTGGCAGAGCAGAACCGTTGCAGCATCCTTCATCATGATGTCCTGTCTTCTCAGCTTCGCTGCAATTTGATAGCTTTAGCATCACCTCCTTGGAAACTGCAATGGCATTAAATCTCCACCAGGCTTCTCATTATTTATCCATGCCGATCGATTAGTCGTCTTCATCCCCTTTTCTGTCCCAGCCATCGGCACCAAAAAACCCTCTTTTTTCCATAGTCATGTCGTCTTCTTCCTCCTTTTCCGTTTCTCTCCAATCCTCTTCCTCAAGCGAGTCGGTTCCAGAGCACGACCAGATGGAGGCGTACAACCGTCGTGCCCCCAAGCATTGGGACCAGCGGGAATGGGATTTCGACTTCGTGCTAGAGGGCGAGGACCTCGTCTGGTCAGATGGGGCCATGCCCCTAACCGACGGGGAAGATGACCTCCGGTACCTGGTTGACAGAGCACTGGAGGCGGAGAGCGATGACGACGACCCTCCCTTCCGGGGTAAATTCACCTCCGTCACCAAAGAAGAAGAGGATGACGAAGACGAAGACATCTCCTCCGACATGAAGAAGGAACAGGAGGACGACACCTCCTCCAACGAACCGCCGCCAAAGCGCATCCGTGGCTGGGCTTGGTCAGACGAGGACGATGATGTTGACGAGGGAGAAGCCTCCGCTGAAGGTCACGGTAGCAGCACCGAGGGATTCGTCGACAGCAGCAATGAGGGCAGCTACCCCAGCGACGGCGAAGACGGCAACAGCCCTTAGAATAGGGACCTACTAGTATAGGATTAGCAGTAGCAATCTGTCCCTTTTGCTGTACAATCGGCTTCTCTTTGTAAGAAATCTTATTATCAATGAAAAATTTCCTTTGATTTTGCCGATGTTCTTTACGCTGATTTAGCCGATTTGTCCCCTTAGCCAATGCTTCATGAGCTGATAGCAACGCATCGGCCCTTTAAAATCCTCCCTTCGATTCTTCAACTGATGATTCCTAAGATCTGGTGGACAATGTGGAATCTTCAAGAGAGCCCTTAAATTTCTCCCACCAGTTTCAGCAATCCTCTTCTGCCTGCACTCATCATTCTGTGAAGAAGGTTGCCACGAAGGATGAGCCGATGACATATCAATCGGCTCCTAAACAGAGCATCTACCGGGCCAGCTGCCCCCTGAGCCTCAACCAAGGCGAGCATACTGATGAGGATGCATAGATCAGACCAAAGGTTTGGAACTCAGATAACTCTGAGGTAGCCACCTTGCCGAGTCAGTCGCTCTCGATCCCATCGATTGCCTCTTCCCCTGTTGAACCGATGTTGTACGCCAACATTGACCTCTGATAGTACCGTTGCAATCGGCTCATTGCAGCTAAGGAAGCTCCCATTGTTTGCCCCCCCTCGAAGAAGCAGAAGGCCCCACAGCTGAACTGGACTCGGTGAGGATCCACACTTTGAACTTGACCTGCGTAGTCATACTAGAGTCGATGTCCTTGCATCGGCTGTATGTCATTGATGCTGATTTTTTTTACTGGCCGATTTTGCCTATCGGCCCCCAATGTTTCACTGCACACATGCACATGTTCATCTGATTAGATGCCCCCCGAGCCGAATCTGCCAGGTGACTGCAGATATCGGCTTTGTGGTTAGCCAAGGCACAGTATTTGCACGTCGGCTCCGCTAGGATTCGTGTTGACTCTCATCCGCCGACATGACAACTGCCCAATAGATCAATGTTGAACGTAAGCAGAACCTGTGGTGAAGATAATTTTGGCCGATTGCTGAAAATCGGCCTCCATATTGATCGAAACGCTCAATGAAGGTTCTGTAATGTCCCTTCATAGATTTTTGGGGCCAATCACAAGGATCAGCCTCGCCATGTTTGCTCATCGCTTTGTTCTTGCTACATGGTCAGGCCAGTGGCTCTATTAAGATCTCGAAAATCTATAGCCACACGCCATCGGCCGTCCTTCTTCCCCACCGGTACGATGCTTGAGGGTGCTTCGTCTGATCCTGGAGCACCAAACTCCACTGGAAGGATGAACACAATGTTTGTGCCAGCCGATGTTTCATCATCGGCTTTCCTTTGCTTGGGGCGCCACTCCATTTTCTGTGGTCGACCCTCTTCATCCAGGGTTCGCTGAATTTTCGCGGCCAGATCAGGTCGCGCCTTCCTTAGCGTGTGCAGGTATAACCTTTCGGCTTCTTCCAAACCGCGCAATCGCTGAACCCTACGCTTTTGGGAATGGCTGAGCCCGTCAGGGCACCACCTTGGACGGTGGTACCTGTCTTCTTCTTTTTCTCCCTCGTCTTCTGAATCCTCGAGATCTTCCAAACGAGGGGACTCAACGCGTTTGCTTTGTGTTGGGAGATGCCCTAGGCGTTTGAACACGGACACGTTGGCCGCCTCCTTCTTCTTCTGGTTGCATTCTGGGCAACTGCCGATTGTGGGCAATCGGCTCATTCCTGAATCCCAGCAGTGTCTGAAGAAGGGGCAGTCCCAGTGCCTATCGTTGTCGTCTTACTCCCTTGATTTTCCTTTGGCACGGCGCTCGTACTCCTCCTCATCGCGATCATGCCGACGATGTCTTCTGGCTTCTCTAGCCAGACGATCTCTTTCATCATCATCGCTGGATCGTCGGCGTTGGTCATACTCGACTCACATACTTGTTGAGGAGGTGATCGTAGAGGGGTCGCTGATATCTTATGTTCTTCACTTCTCCCTCTCGTGACGTAGCGCTTGCCATCATGACGGAGCCGATCGCGATGGAGCGGCTCTCCTCTGTGCTCTTGCTACGAGAGCAGCTGCCCTCGTCTCCGTCCTTGCCGCCGTGGTGTCCAGGTCCTACCATGTTGATGCTTCGAACGAGGATCCCGTCGGGCAACCTTCGGGGTAAGTGCATTCCACCATGTTAACGGCGGGGAAGGGTTGGGTGTCGACCTTCATGGCGTACTGATTAAATATCAGACGTCCTTGTTCTATCGCCATTTGGATCTGCTGACGCCACACCCTGCAGTCGTTGGTGGAATGGGAGAGCGAGTTATGCCATTTGCAGTATGGCTTTCCATTCGGCTCCTGTACCGTGGGGAATTTGAGACCTTCGGGTATCTTTCAATCGCTTCTCCTTGAGCAGGAGGTCGAAAATTTGCTCAGCTTTTGGTCACGTCAAAATCAAACCCCCCGGGCGGACTCCGGTGGCTTAACCCATTTGCAGGACACGGGGGTTGCCCCCGAGTCCATTCAGCCACTGCTACCTCTTGATCTCCCGCAGAAACTTCGTCTTCCTCTGCCTCGACCAGGACTACTGCACGCTTGAATTTGTCCTGGTACAAGTCCGGGTGGCGCTGTTCATATGCTGATAGTTTCTAAACCATGTGCGCCAGTGAAGGGTAGTCTGCTTGAGAGGCCACGTCCTTGAGCGGCGCTGCAAGGCCCGCTACTGCCAACTCGACTGCTTCCTTTTCAGTCACACGAACCGAATAACATCGGTTCCTAAGATTCCTGAAGCGCTGGGATGTATTCATCCATCGCAGTTTCTCCACGCTTCCGACGTATTTGTGCTAGATCGGCAAGGCCGGACCTCGGAAGCCTCCGAGTGGTACCGCGTATGGAACTCGTTCTTCCAATCGCTTCCAAGTCCGGATCGAGTCTCGGTGGGCAAAGAGGTGTACCACCCGAAAGCCGATCCCGTGAGGGACTGTGGAGAAGAACCTCACGCGTAGTGGATCCGACACTCGAGGCCGTTCCTAAGCTGTGCCAAATATCGGCTCACATGCTCGATGGAGCTGGAACCATCCGATCCACCGAATTTGGAGAAATCCGGGGAGCCGATATTTGGGTGGTAGCGGGACCAATTCGTATTCGTCGGGGTACGGCTTGGAATAGCCGATTGTCCTCTTTTTCGGCACCATGCCGAACCGGTCTCTCGGGATCGTGCTGATTTGATCCAGCGGTGCTTCGTCTGTAGGAGTCGAACTCGAAGATGATTCGCCGGGTGGCGTATTAGCCAGCCATGCTTGCTTTTCCGGCCCGAGCCAACCGCGTGAGCCGAGCTCACGGAGGTTCGTCGGGGTGGCATATTTAGCTAGCCACGGCTGCTTCTCAAGATCTGTTGCTGACGTTCCTCCTGCTTTCCCAGAAGTCCCTGATGTTGCGGCCTGGTTTGTGAGCGCCCAGTTACCGCAATCTGGCACATACGTGCACATGTATCCGTGAGGGATCTCCTTAGGCGCCTCATGCAAGAACGCGCGATCACTAGGGTCACCACCGATCTTGTAGACGACGAATGCCGGTGAGTCGGCACTTCTGGTGCTGCCCACGCAAATGGCAGCGGTGGACGGACTGGAGTGGCACCTCTCCTTGGTGTGTCCCGAGGGCTGGTCTCGACGGAGAGTGTCGGTGCCTCATGATCTCTGGATCACCGGAGAGCGACACGCTCCGAAGTGTTCACCGGGTTCTCGAAGTGGCGGTGCGGCGAGTGAGCCACCAAGTAGTTGATCTCCTGACGTAGGGACTCGGTGCGTTCTTCGACGGGCGAGAGAGGTCTATCCCATCGAGTGCACCATCGAGGCGTGAACCCCTTCCACCTGATGCCATGTGAACGGGTTCCGTGGAAAGAGCCGATAAGGTCGGCTTCGAGGATTGCTTTGACCTCGTCATACTTCTTCTTGAGCTCGCTCGGTCGGATCCCTCGTGCGTGACCCGGAGTGCCGTCCGCCATCTCGAGATGTAGATGGCGATGTGGTTGATGAAGAAGCTTGTCCCACCGGACGTGCTGAATGTGTTGCGGTCAAAACCCACCGGCGGGCAGCGACGGGCAACACAGAGAGAGCCGGGAACAACTTAGGCTCGCGGGCCGGCCCCGGTCCCTCCGAGCGACGGCCCGCAAAGCCTCTGGTACACACGTCCGATGCTCGGTGCAAGGGCGTGCCACCCGACCTATACCTGGTCAGGAAGGTGATGGAGATGCCTCGCTTAGTTTCCTGCATGGCATACACGTAAACATTAAATACGAGCCTCGATCGGCTCTCAGGTTATCCTGTGAATCGGCTCAAGGAGCCGATCCACCCATGATTCGTATGAGGTGCACGAATATATGGTGGTCCTGCTTGATCAAGATAAAGCTAAAGCGATCTACGACGATTTAGGGTTTTCACCGCATAATCGGATCATCCTACTCACGATTGGGCCTCGCGGCCACGCACGGTGATCGTAGCCGATCCTAGATAGGGCCTAAAAACCAACACGAGGTCGATCCCGGGAACATCCTGTCTAGGACTAGCAAACGACACCCTACGTGCCGCTGGATCCTCCAACCCTTTGTAAGGCCTAACTATTGCAGTATATTAAACTAATCCTTGTAGAACAAGGAGCAACCGTAACGGATCGGATCTACTAAATTATGATCAGCGGGGTGCTACCCCTACACCTAAGATAGGTGTAAGGGCGGCTAGATGCGTAAGGGTTGCACTACGACAACATATGATACGAAGAACCATGCTAAC
>NC_061509.1:267355994-267421701 GCF_022539505.1 Lolium rigidum
GAACCGATGTAGTACGCCAACATTGACCTCTGATAGTACCGTTGCAATCGGCTCATTGCAGCTAAGGAAGCTCCCATTGTTTGCCCCCCTCGAAGAAGCAGAAGGTGGTGAAGATCCGGTAGACCTTGTATAATTGCACTAGAGTCGATGGCTGCGCATCGGCTGTAAATTTTTTTTTTTACTGGCCGATTTTTCCTATCGGCCCCAATATTTTACTGCACACATGTTCTCCTGTGCATGTTCACATATTCATCGTGTTCAGGTGCCCCCCGAGCCGAATCTGCCAGGTGACTGCAGATATCGGCTTTGTGGTTAGCCAAGGCACAGTATTTGCACGTCGGCTCCGCTAGGATTCGTGTTGACTCTCATCCGCCGACGTGACAGGTGCCCAATAGATCAACGTTGAACATAAGCAGAACCTGTGGTGAAGATAATTTTGGCCGATTGCTGAAAATCGGCCTCCATATTGATCGAAACACTCAATGAAGGTTCTGTAATGTCCCTTCATAGATTTTTGGGGCCGATCACAAGGATCAGCCTCGCCATGTTTGCTCATTGGTCTGCTCCAGTTACATGGTTAGGCCAGTGGATAAAACCAGCCCAACCTCTGACTTTATCATGTTGATGCGCTTGATGTCGTCCACCTCGAGCGCATCGTGTAATCGTGGAGCACTAAGCTCCGTCGGAAGGACGAGCACCATGTTTGTGCCAGCCGATGTTTCATCATCGGCTTTCCTTTGCTTGGGGCGCCACTCCATTTTCCGTGGACGACCCTCTTCGTCCAGGGTTCGCTGAACTTTCGCAGCCAGATCAGGTCGTGCCTTCCTCAGCGTATGCAAGTACAACCTTTCGGCTTCCTCCGAGCCGCGCAATCGCTGAACCCTGCGCTTTTGGGAACGGCTGAGCCCATCAGGGCACCACCTTGGACGGTGGTACCTGTCTTCTTCTTCTTCTCCCTCGTCTTCTGAATCTTCGAGATCTTCCAACCGAGGGGACTCAGCGCGTTTGCTTTGTGTTGGGAGAGGCCCTAGACGTTTGAACACGGACACGTTGGCTGCCTCCTTCTTCTTCTGGTTGCATTCTGGGCAATTGCCGATTGTAGGCAACCGGCTCATTCCTGAATCCCAGCAGTGTCTGAAGAAGGGGCAGTCCCAATGCCTATCTTCGTTGCCTTGCTCCCTTGTCTTTTCCTTGGCACGGCGCTCGTACTCCTCCTCATCGCGATCATGCCGATGATGTCTTCTGGCTTCTCTACCCAGACGATCTCTTTCATCTTCATCACTGGATCGTCGGCGTCGGTCATACTGACTCACATACTTGTTGAGGAGGTGATCAGAGAGGGGTCGCTGATATCTTATGTTCTTCACCTCTCCCTCTGTGACGTAGCGCTTGCCATCATGACGGAGCCGATCGCCTGGAGCGGCCTCCTCTGTGTCCTTGTTACGAGAGCAGCTGCCCTCGTCTCCATCCTTGCCAGCGTGGTTTCCAAGTCCTACCATGTTGATGCTGAACGAGGATCCTGGCTGGCAACCTTCAGGGTAAGTGCATTCCACCATGTTAACGGCGGGAAAGGGGTGAGTGTCGACCTTCATGGCGTACTGGTTGAAAATCAGACGTCCTTGTTCTATCGCCATTTGGATCTGCTGACGCCACACCCTGCAGTCGTTGGTGGCATGGGAGAGCGAGTTGTGCCATTTGCAGTATGGCTTTCCGTTCAGCTCTTGTACCGTGGGGAATTTGAGACCTTCGGGTATCTTCAACTGCTTCTCCTTGAGCAGGAGGTCGAAGATTTGCTCAGTTTTGGTCACGTCAAAATAAAAACCCCTGGGTGGACCTGGTGGCTTAACCCATTTGCAGGACACGGGGGTTGCCCCCCGAGTCCATTCAGCCACTGCTACCTCTTGATCTCCCGCAGAAACTTCGTCTTCCTCTGCCTCGACCAGGACTATCGCACGCTTGAATTTGCCCTGGTACAAGTCCGGGTGGCGCTGTTCATATGCCGACAGCTTCTGAACCATGTGCGCCGGTGAGGGGTAGTCTCGCTTGGGAGGCCATGTCCTTGAGCGGTGCTGCAAGGCCCGCTACGCCAACTGGATCGCTTCCTTTTCGGTCACACGAACCGAATAACATCGGTTCCTAAGATTCCTGAAGCGCCGGATGTATTCTCGTCACGGTTTCTCCACGCTTCGACGTATTTGTGCTAGATCGGCAAGGCCGGACTCGGAAGCCTCGAGTGGTACTGCGTATGGAACCGTTCTTCCAAGCTGCTTCCAAGTCCGGATCGAGTCCGGTGGCAACGAGGTGTACCACCCGAAAGCCGATCCCGTGAGGGACTGTGAGAAGAACCTCACGCGTAGTGGATCCGACACTGAGGCCGTTCCTAGCTGTGCCAAATATCGGCTCACATGCTCGATGGAGCTGGAACCATCCGATCCACTGAATTTAGAGAAATCAGGGAGCCGATATTTAGGTGGTAGCGGGATCAACTCGTACTCGTCGGGGTACGGCTTGGAATAGCCGATTGCCCTCCTTTTCGGCACCATGCCGAACTGGTCTCTCAGTATAGTACTGATCTGATCCGCTGTGCTGGCTGCAGGAGTCGAACTCTGAAGATTTGCCGGGGTGGCGTACTTAGCCAGCCATGCTTGCTTTTCCAGCTCTGAGCCAACTGCAGGAGCTGAGCTCTGGAGGTTCGTTGGGGTGGCATATTTAGTTAGCCACGTCTGCTTCTCAAGATCTGTTGCTGACGTTCCTCCTACTTTCCCAGAAGTCCCTGATGTCGCGGCCTGGTTTGTGAGCGCCCAGTTACCGCAATCTGGCACATACGTGCACATGTACCCGTGAGGGATCTCCTTAGGCGCCTCATGCAAGAACTGGCAGTCACTAGGGTCACCACCGATCTTGTAGACGACGAATGCCGGTGAATTCGGCACTTCCGGTGCTGCCAACGCAAATGGCAGCGGTGGACGGGACTGGAGTGGCAACCCTCCTTGATGCGTCCCGAGAGCTGGTCCTGACGGCGAGTACTGGTGCCTCATGATCTCCTGGATCACGCGAAGAGCGACACGCTCCAACGTGTTTACCAGGTTCTCAGAGTGGCGGCGTAGCGAGTGAGCCACCAAGTAGTTGATCTCCTCGCCGCAGGGACCCGGTGCGTTCTTCCGACGGGGCGAGAGGTCTATCCCATCGAGTGCACCATCGGGCGTGAACCCCTTCCACCCGATGCCATGTGAACGGGTTCTGTGGAAAGAGCCGATGAGGTCGGCTTCGAGGATGGCTTTGACCTCGTCATACTTCTTCTTGAGCTCGTCGGTCGGATCCTCGTACGTGATCGAGCGTGCCGTCCGCCATCTCGGATGTAGATGGCGATGTGGTTGATGTAGACGATAGTCCCACCGGGCGTGCGCGAATGTGTTGCGGTCAAAACCCACCGGCGGGCAGCGACGGGCAACACGAGAGAGCCGGGAACAACTTAGGGCTGCGGCTGGCCCTGGTCCCTCCGAGCGACGGCCCGCAAAGCCTCCGGTACACACGTCCGATGCCGATGCAAGGGCGTGCCACCTGACCTATACCCGGTCGGGAAGGTGATGGAGATGCCGCGCTTAGTTTCCTGCATGGCATACACGTAAACATTAAATACGAGCCTCGATCGGCTCTCGAGTTGTCTCCGTGAATCGGCTCAAAGAGCCGATCCACCCATGATTCGTACGAGGTGCACGAATATATGGTGGTCCTGCTTGATCAAGATAAAGCTAATGCGATCTACGACGATTTAGGGTTTTCACCGCATAATCGGATCATCCTACTCACGATTGGGTCTCGCGGCCACGCACGGTGATCGTAAGCCGATCCTAGACAAGGCCTAAAAACCAACACAAGGTTGATCCCCGGAACATCCCGTCTAGGACTAGCAAACGACACCCTACGTGCTGCTGGATCCTCCAACCCTTTGTAAGGCCTAACTATTGCAGATGTTAAACTAATCCTTGTAGAACAAGGAGCAACCGTAACGGATCGGATCTACTAAATTATGATCAAGCGGGGTGCCGCCCCCACACCTAAGATAGGTGTGAGGGCGGCTAGATATGCAAGGGTCGCACTACGATAGCATGTTATGCGAAGAACTATGCTAACCCTAACACATCTATGATAACTACGTTGCTCGCCATCAAAAAGGCTTCAGTACGAGCAACGCATGAACAACATAAAGCTTCTGCTGCCTAGATCGCAAGATGCGATCTAGGCAGCGTGATGCCTACCGGTAGAAACCCTCGAGACGAAGGAGTTGGCGATGCGCCGAGATTGATTTGTTGGTTGAACGTTGGTTGTTGTTTATTCCATAAACCCTAGATACATATTTATAGTCCAGGGGACTTTCTAATTTAGGCGTGCACCTAACCGTGCACAGGTAAAACTCTATCTCTTAATTTAAGATGCGATCTACTATATTACAGATATATGGGCAATCTAGCCCAACTTTGCATATAAGGCCGATTCACGTATTTCTTCCGTATATAATCTTTAAGCCCACCTTGATCGCGGTCCACTTCTGACTTGGTCAAATTCTGGTGATAACACCCACAGAGCGGTAATATATGTCTTTTCCTGAAAAATAGACGACCCCACTGGTCATTGGCTGCGGCAGCCACACAGAGCGATTATATATGTATTTTCTTGAAAAATAGACGACCCCACTGGTTATTGGCTGCGGCAGCCCTATAGAGCGGCCCCATTTGTCACTGGCAGCACCGCGTATACAATCAGGAAATAAAACGGCCCACGCGTCAGCGACAAATGGATGGCTACCCGTCAGCACGAGACGGTCAGAGAGGAACTGCCCTCTGTGCAGCCCCACCTCGATCTGTGCAGCCCCACCCGTCAGATTAACGGTAACGGTAAGGCCTCTGACCTGACGGCAACCCTCCCGTCCGAGGGGTTTCAAACTAGAGGGAGGAGAAAACTGAGGAAAAGTTAAGGGGCTGGGGAAAACTGAGCACAACTAAGGAACCAGGGGCACGAAAATAGAAATCCCTTTCTGATATAGCATTTTCTGGTGAATATAGAGCCATTCTAATTCGAATTTCGTAATGTATTTCAATAGAGTTATAATAAACAAATTTTGACGTTGCCCTCGCATTTGCGAGGGCCACCTTGCTAGTTTAGATAATATTAAAATATCCTTTATAAGATGGATAGAGTATTTATTTTGGTGCAACCGACCGAATCCGTACCTTACCATTTTATACAGGATCGAACGATTTGTGCAGTTGTAAGGCTCACACTTTCTTCCGGTAATTAGTTAGTGGCTAGGAATATGCCTTCGGTGTACCGAAAAACAACACTACGAATATTATCGATGGATTTTTTCCATGAGAAAGGCCTGGCGTGCAGGAGCATCTCAAGAGAACCATATTCGGCTGCGGCAGGATTATTTCTAGCACACCGTGCATGTGCCGATTCAGCCGGAATTCGGTAGCCATGCCGATCGGTTTCCAGTGTGCAGTGGTGCAGCCCACCAGTTCTCCCATGTTACTGTCAGATAACCTGTTCCTTAACACTGAAAGGCAGGACGTGGACGTATGGAAATGGAGTTATCTTGGAACGTCAAGCTTGCCATGTTACAATCCTTACTCCGTCGCTTGAAACGCGGCCGACCTCTGATCGACGGTAGCATCGGCATCAGTCGCAAATGGCCATGTCCATCTGAGGTTCGTGGCCGAAGAATTTTAGTTCGTGGAATGGTGTGTGGTGTGGAGTCCGCGTGAAGGAAGGGATCTTCATTCTTCCAACAGGCTCAATGGTGGCGCTGGCTTTCGGCGAGAAGGGTCGCACGAGCCAGTCGTGATCCCTATTCCAGATACGATGCTCTTGTCGCTGTTATGCTCTTGCTCTTCGTTCGGCTTACCTTCTTCATCTTGGCCGACGTATCGAATGGCGAACGTGGCCATCTCTTTCGCCGCCTATCCGCGTCTCTCTCTCGCTTTCTTTCTCTGGTTTGGTTTACTGTCTTTTGCTCTTCGCATCTTTGCTGCAAACGATCTGAATCAACAAAATCTTCCTCAGAATCAGCGTCAGTTAAATGTTTAAGTAACTCCTTTATGCAAATTAGAGGCTACTACCTCCATCCCAAAACTTATGGCTTATATTTTTTTGAAAATTCAAATCAAGTAAGTTTAACCAATTTTTTTTGAATAATCTACAACAAATATACTATTTTGTACATACTATATGAAATATATTTATTATCTATTTAATCATATTAATTTTGTATTTTACATATTAATGATTTTTGGTAAAAGGTAAGTCAAACTTGATATAGTTTGACTTTCTAAAAATAATATAATCCTTAAATTTTAGGATGAACGTAGTACACCCTCCGTCCCAAAATGTAAGGCGTCTAAGGATTGATTAAAAGTCAAAATTTGTTAACTTTAACCAAATATTTAGAGAAAAATATTTACATCTACGATATCTAATGGGAACATTAAGAAAATATACCTTATAATGAATTTAATGATATGATTTAGTATTGTAAATGTATATATTTTTATATATAAATTTGATCAAACTTAAAAAATATTAACTTTTAACTAATCCTTAAGCGCCTTACATTTTGGGACGGAGGGAGTAAATTACAACTGTGTGATGCACGGATCTTGGCCACATAAATGTATGCATGCGCGTATTTGTGGTGGGTTTCCATGATGTTTTGTTAGAGCATCTCCAACGGCTCAATGCAAATTGATCAAAATTGGTTGCCCGCCAGGGAAACCAAAGCCGCATATCCATTCATGCCCCTTCCTCCCTATGCCACCCTACAGCGACACCGCTGGCTGCCTTGCCGCTCGTCGTTGTCGGTACCTTCTTGTTTGACTCACAGCTTGCCGGATGACAATATTTGGTGGCGGCGCCGAGTGTCCTTGCCGGCTTCGCTGTAGCCTCTGCCCCGGCTGCCATTTCTCTCGGATCCACCCGCTGGCCTTGCTGTCCATGACTTGTTCAGCCAATTGCTCGGTAGGAAATCCTAGAACATTTTGGTAGAATACATGTACAAGTGTATATCCAATTGACCCATAATTGTTGCCCCGCAGATGGACCTCATGCAGTTGATCGACTTGTTCGTTAAGGATGTCCTCTACAGCTTGCTGGAAGAGGAGTCAGGCGCCTCTTTGGAGCTAATGGTTGCCGCGGCCTCCCTCATCCATGAGCACACTGAGATGCAAAGGCATATGCATAGATATAGGATGACGCTTCACAGGGGGAATGCTACATGAAGCGGGATCGAGAGGGTGGCCACTATCAGATGTATTGGGACTACTTCCACCCCACCAAGCCAGTCTTCACGGACGCCCTGTTTCGACGGAGGTATCGGATGTTATGAGACCAATTCTTGACTATTCTACGAGGCGTGAGAGACTATGACCCCTACTTTGGATGCACGACCGATGTTGCCGATAAGCTAGGTTTCACCTCTTATTAGAAGTGTTCCGTAGCTATTCGTACGCTTGCGTATGGAGTGGCTTGTGATGTCCTTGATGAGTACTCGCGAATGAGCGAAACCACCTGCCTGGAGGTGATGTACAAGTTCTGCCAAGTTATGATCGTGGTGTTTGGCGATCTTTACTCGAGAGAACCAGCTGTTGTCGACACTCCCGACTGTTGTCGATCAACAAGGATAGAGGGTTCCAGGGAATGATCCGAAGCATAGATTGCATGCACAGAGAGTGGATTTTCATGGCGCGGGGGGCAGTATACCAGGAATGCCGAGTGGTGGGCTGTCATTCTTGAGGCTGTGGCATCACATGATATGTGGATTTGGCAATCTTTCATTGGCATGGATGGTACCCACAATAACATCAATGTGCTCCATCGGACTATTGTATTCTCAAGGCTTGAAAAGGCAATGCTCATGTGGTGAGGTTTAGGCTTGTAGAAGGCAATGCTAGCAGCAAGACAATAACATCAATGGCAATGAATAGGACAAGCCATATTATGTTGTTGCTAGCATTTTCCCTGATCGGGCCACACTAGTGAAGACAATCCGTAATCCTACAACAAAGAAAACAAAGTGGTTTGTGGAGACAACTTCTTGGAAAAATGTGCAATACAAGGAAAAATCCTACCGTTGGCGCACTAAATTCCCTTATCACCGGCGCATCAACGCACACCGGTGGGAATAGACAGGTGGTAACGTCTTATCGCCGGCGCACCAAAACAATTTATCGCCGTCACACAAGCCTGGTGCGTTGGCGGTAATTTTTTCAATTGTTTTTTAAAATATGATCTAGATATAGATATAGATCTAGCTCTAGCTCGAAACCATGGCCATGGGCTATTGTTGCTACGTCGGTGTAGGAGGTGAAGGAGGAGGAGGGAGAGGCCGGTTGAGGAGGAGGGGAGGAGGCTAGAGGTGCGGTGCAGATGGTGGAGGAGGAGTCCATCAGAGGAGGTGGGGGAGGTGGCTGAAGGAGGACATCGGGGAGGAGTAGAAGATCGTCGATGCAACAGTACGAGGAGTTCGTCGGTGCAAGAGAGGAGGAGGAGGAGACCGTCGGTGAGGAGAAAAGGAGGAAGAGGAAGGAGCAGGAGAGAAAGAGGAAGAGGAGGGGAGAAAGTGAGAAATAAGAATAGGGTGTTGGATTATTTTGAATATATAGTCTACGTTACAACCCCGCCGGCGGTAAAATAATCATCAAAATCTTAAATCTTCTATACTCTGTTTTTATTTTTTTATTTTGAGGATTCTAAAAAATGGGTAAATGGTCGTATGTATTGAAATTGTATGTAAAATGTTCTGTAAATACATTTTCATTTAAGAAACTTTTTATCGGAGGTTGTATGCAAATATAAAATACTTTTTACAAAAATATAACATCATTTTACATAATATATTGAAATTTAATTTTGTTCCTAACAATTAGAACACATAACACATGGTCATCTTGATAGATTTTATTCCGGAGGGTGGGGGTATCTAAGCTCCCCTTGGCAGACCGGTGTGCAGTAAGGGGGGTTTTGCCCTTGCCCGGACCTGGTCGACCCTTATCCCTGACGCGCTAATTTTTCATTGCATCCGAGGTATTTGGGCACCGATGCAGTATTACTTGATGTGCGGTGGTACTATATATAGCACAGTTGGACTGCTTTTTTGGTGCGCCGGTGGTATTTCTCGGCCTATAGGACTTTTTCTAGTAGTGGTGGATCAGGAATTTGGTGTGCTGCAAGCTTGTTGACCCAACATGATTTATCTTGACAATGATTTCCTCTGTGTGATCACAATTTTGTAAATACTTTGTAAAATAAATAGAAACTAGCTAGCATTGCCAAAATAAGTTTTTTTTCTCCTTTTTTTAGGTTGTTTTGCAGTGTCTCCTTTTGGATGGTGTGGCGGTGTCTACATCCTAAAGTTAGAATAAGGTCCTCCTCGCTTCGGTGGTGCGCCTAGCACTTGTGTATGACGCGTGGAGTCGTGTGCCCTTTGGATCTCCTAGGACCCGGTTGGTTTTCGTGTTCATTATTTGTGTGGTTTCATGTCAGTCTCTTCTGATATACGGTTGTCATCATTTACGATGGTTGTTGTTTAGGTCCGTTGGACCTTATGGTCTTTGCATGACGACTTCCCGTTTTTCTACTACAACAAGCTCTATGACGAGTTTTGTCCAATACGGTGATGGAGGGGCGAGAAAAACGGCATGACTTCATCTCGTGCTAGTGCATGTTGTAGTCTCTAGGCGGTCCAAATACCTATTCATAATTTTACTTACTTTTTAGACTATTCGTACTACTATTAATAATTATTAATTGATCGGTGAAATTTATGCAAACAAAAAAAACAAAATAGAAACATTCCACAAGTACTCAATTTAGCACTGGCTGCCAGGGGAGACACATGTCGATCATGGCGCGGAGGATCATTTTCTTAAGACGTCATATTCAATCATGGAGATTACAAAGCAACCATGAAAACGCGTAGCACAGAATAATTAGACCCACAATCAAACAAACAAAATCAATTGATGCATGGCAGCTCGTTTAACCCTCCAAGAGCCATTTGCTCGAAAAATATATTCGTACTGCCCGATGAGTCATGTTAGACTTGATTCTGGCTGCTTTGCAGTTTCCGTCACATTGTCACACTGCTCAGTGTTTACACCGCGTAAATGGTGCCCGTACGGCTAGTGGCAATCCAGAACCATCCATAGATTGAGCAAGAGATGAGTAATCCAAAGAATGTAGAGTTAAATTAAACATCTCTCTCTTGAAAAAACCCAAAGAACATAAAGCAAGTGTAAGATTTTATTTGCGTCGGTATATACACATCACAGTCCAGTTTATTTGGTTGCCGATTTATTTATTACCGCAGATCTTTAGCACGGGTTGTTCAGATATGATGTTTCAGTGGAAATTAAATCTCTAGACATGCACTCATTTTCACAAGAAACATATCTCTCCCTTCTTCGGCGGCACCCACGGTTGAAATCAAATAAGGAGCGAAGATCTTTGTCAGCGCGGGTCACATGTACATCTCCTCTTCGCAGCCCATCATCAAAATCGGATTTACCAGTCTTCAATGCAAATGTCCGACTTTTCATGCTAGACTTGGCCTATAAGACAAGTAGATGTAGGTCATCTCGCATGTGGACTCCTAGACCAGTACCGGCTTGGGTTACCTTGTACCTATGGTGACGTGGGCATTACCTTTCGGGTAACTGTTATTGCCCTATCCTGTATGGCCCAACTGGAGGCCCATGAAGACACCCGATGATAAGGCGGGCCGCTACATCGGTGCCGAAGAAGATTTCTTGAAGAACAAGACGAACAAGCGAAGGATACAAGGAAAGTTTAGAACTAGGGTCCATGGTAACCTAGTCGTACTCGGACAGATCTCTCGAGACCTGGTCTCCTATATAAGGGCCAGGAGAGGGGCTGCCGAGAGAGATACGCAATATTAGCAACTTTAGCGGCCAGAAGTCTAGAGCTAGGGTTTCATAACACTTAGCATCTCGACGAGATCACAGCCGAAACCTTCGGCACCCCATTGTAACCCGATATTTTCATAATCAAGATCAGACAAGCAGGATGTAAGGGTTTTACCTCATCGAGGGCCCCGAACCTGGGTAAATCGCTTTCCCCGCTTGTTTGATAACCGATGTCTCGTATCAGCCTACATGATTTCATCTACCCTAAGCCCCTAACAGAGGGCATTGCCGAGGAGTACCCTCGACATATGGTGTCCCCTTTATAAGGAGTCATAGAGACAAAATCAATAGAGTAATAGAGATCGTTCAAATCATCTTAGAGATAAACCCTAACCTAAGTCATGAGATCCATTGTAACAATTATAGAATCAATAATAACAAAAGCAGGAGTAGGTCTTTAACTTCAGAGCGAGAGGTGAACTTAGGTATATCGTGTACTGATCCCGTCTCCGATAGCACTCAACGATTTTCGTACACAACTCATAAGTCATCATCGTTTTGTAAAACGAGGAAAAAGCTTTGCCTTTATATTAATATAACTGAAGCAAATATGGAGTGGCCTAAGCCAACAAAAACCTGAAAGAAGAAAAAGAGGTACATGGTGACAAGGGATTAACTTATCAATGTCTACGGATTGTAGACTTAGGTTTTCGTAGAAAGTAGAGGGCAAGTAGATCTTGAGGGTTCAGCCGAAACAGGTACTCAACTATAAAAAAAACTACGGTTTGTGTTGACAATGATTCGATCCTTTCTTTCTCCCTCGACTCCCCTTTATATAGGAGGTGCAGCCGAGGTTTTCGTATCGTACAAGTTACAAAGTCCGGGAAACTTATTTGAGTCCTTCATGTATTGATACAATTCTTTTATTCCTAATCTATATCTATTTTTCATATCGATGCTTATTGGGCTACCGAGCTTCATAAACTTCGGGTCGTGGGCCTTCAATTATCCCCGGGTACCTTATTCGGCATGCCCATCCGGGATGCCTATATCAGTAGCCCCCGAGATTTTGCTTGAATCGTAGAATCGAGTAAAATCTCCATTGTAGAAACAATCCATAAATTCTACGGATTCCTATAATATTTTACTCAAAGTATTTATATCTTGTACAGGGATAACGGTAGATGGGGTTGGTTCATCTGACGGATCAGGTACCAGTTAACTGCTCTTGTGGAAAACCCACAAAAACCTACTTCAAGGTCAAGTCCCTTGACTCGACCTTGGGATACTGGCTTAATTCGACATGCGCCGCTTAAGGTCTTACGATGAGCCGAATTCCAGTTAAATTTTATCCAGTACCTAACGCGTCCCCTAGGATTTTTCTTCGCATCTGTTGACACGGATAAAGTAGTAGAGCGCATTCGGGTGTGCGACCATACCACACAGGACGGATCCCGGGGGTTTACCTTTGTAAAATATGTAGGATAACGTTGCATAGAAAACAAAAAATTTCCTACCGCGAACACGCAATCCAAGCCAAGATGCAATCTAGAAGACGGTAGCAACGAGGGGTTTATCGAGTCTCACCCTTGAAGAGATTCCAAATCCTACAAGAGGAGGCTCTTGTTGCTGCGGTAGACGTTCACTTGCCGCTTGCAAAAGCGCGTAGAAGATCTTGATCACGATCGGTTCCGGCGCCACGAACGGGCAGCACCTCCGTACTCGGTCACACGTTCGGTTGTTGATGAAGACGACGTCCACCTCCCCGTTCCAGCGGGCAGCGGAAGTAGTAGCTCCTCTTGAATCCGACAGCGCGACGGCGTGGTGTCGGTGGTGGTGGAGAAGTCCGGCGGAGCTTCGCTAAGCGTGCGGGAAGTGGAGGAGCGGGGCGGCTAGGGTTTGGGGAGAGGGGGCGCCAGCCACTATGGGGTGCGGCCACCTTGGTGGTGTTTGAGGTGGCCGGCCCCCTCCCCCTTGGCCCTCTATATATAGGTGGAACCCCAAGAGTTGGTCTCCAAGTCTTCGAATAAGACCCGAACCAAAAACCTTCCATATGGAGGGGAAACCTAGCCAAGCTAGGACTCCCACTAGAGGTGGGAGTTCCACCTCCCATATGGGGGTGGCCGGCCCCCTAGGGGGAGTCCACTTGGGACTCCTCCCCCACTAGGGTTGGCCGGCCATGGAGGTGGAGTCCCATGTGGACTCCACCTTCCTTGGTGGTTTCTTCCGGACTTTTCTAGAACCTTCTAGAACCTTCCATAGAACCTTCCGCGACATTTTAATTCACATAAAATGACATCCTATATATGAATCTTATTCTCCGGACCATTCCGAACTCCTCGTGATGTCCGGGATCTCATCCGGGACTCCGAACAAATATTCGAACTCCATTCCATATTCAAGTACTACCATTTCAACATCCAACTTTAAGTGTGTCACCCTACTGGTTCGTGAACTATGCGGACATGGTTGAGTACTCACTCCGACCAATAACCAATAGCGGGATCTGGAGATCCATAATGGCTCCCACATATTCAACGATGACTTTAATGATCGAATGAACCATTCACATACAATACCAATTCCCTTTGTCACGCGATATTTTACTTGTCCGAGGTTTGATCTTCGGTATCACTCTATACCTTGTTCAACCTCGTCTCCCGACAAGTACTCTTTACTCGTACCGTGGTATGTGGTCTCTTATGAACTCATTCATATGCTTGCAAGACATTAGATGACATTCCACCGAGAGGGCCCGGAGTATATCTATCCGTCATCGGGATGGACAAATCCCACCGTTGATCCATATGCCTCAACTCATACTTTCCGGATACTTAATCCCACCTTTATAGCCACCCATTTACGCAGTGGTGTTTGGTGTAATCAAAGTACCTTTCCGGTATAAGTGATTTACATGATCTCATGGTCATAAGGACTAGGTAACTATGTATCGAAAGCTTATAGCAAATAACTTAATGACGAGATCTTATGCTACGCTTAATTGGGTGTGTCCATTATATCATTCATACAATGACATAACCTTGTTATTAATAACATCCAATGTTCATGATTATGAAACTAATCATCCATTAATCAACAAGCTAGTTTAAGAGGCATACTAGGGACTTCTTGTTGTCTACATATCACACATGTACTAATGTTTCGGTTAATACAATTATAGCATGATATATAAACATTTATCATAAACATAAAGATATAAATAATAACCATTTTATTATTGCCTCTAGGGCATATCTCCTTCAGTCTCCCACTTGCACTAGAGTCAATAATCTAGATTACATTGTAATGTACCTAACACCCATGGCATTCTGGTGTTGGTCATGCTTTGCCCTAGGGAGAGCTTTAGTCAACGGATCTGCTACATTCAGATCAGTGTGTACTTTGCAAATCTTTACTTCTCCATCTTCGATGTACTCGCGAATCGAGTGGTAACGCAGCTTGATATGCTTCAGCCTCTTGTGTGACCTTGGCTCTTGTGCATTGGCGATGGCACCCATGTTATCATAGTAAATGATTAATGGGTCCAATGCACTAGGAACCACACCGAGCTCTACAATGAACCTCTTCATCCATACCGCTTCTGATGAAGCCTCTGAAGCCGCTATGTACTCTGATTCTGTTGAAGACTTCGCCACCGTGCATCGCTTCGAGCTTGCCCAACTTATCGCAAGCACCATTCAATATAAACACGTACCCAGATTGTGACTTAGAGTCATCAGGATCAGTGTTCCAACTTTCATCGGTGTAACCACTTACAACGAGCTCTTGGTCACCTCCATAACAAAGAAACATATCCTTAGTTCTTTTCAAGTACTTCAGGATATTCTTGACCGCTGTCCAGTTTTCCATTCCTGGATCACTTTGATATCTCGCTAGTCAAACTAACGAGCATGTGCTATATCCGGTCTAGTACATAGCATGGCATACATGATAGATCCCATCGCCGAGGCATAGGGGATTTTACTCATCCTTTCTCTTTCTTCGCCGTAGCCGGTCCTTGAGTCTTACTCAAGACTTTGCCTCGGTAACATAGGTAAGAACCCTTTCTTACTTTCGTCCATTCTAAACTTCTTTAGAATCTTGTCCGGATATGTACTCTGTGATAGCCCTATTAGGCGTCTTGATCTATCTCTATAAATCTTGATGCCTAATATATACGATGCTTCACCAAGGTCTTTCATTGAAAAACTATTATTCAAATAACCTTTAACACTGCTTAATAGTTCTATATCATTCCCGATCAACAATATGTCATCTACATATAATATCAGGAATGCTACAGAGCTCCCACTCACTTTCTTGTAAATACAGGCCTCTCCATGACACTGTATAAACCGGAATCTTTGATCACCTTATCAAAGCGTCGGTTCCAACTTCTTGATGCTTGCTTCAGTCCATAGATTGAACGCTGAAGTTTGCATACTTTGTCAGCATTTTTAGGATCGACAAAACCTTTGGGTTGTACCATATACAACTCTTCCTCAATGTCTCCATTAAGGAACGCCGTTTTGACATCCATCTGCCAAATCTCATAATCGAAAAATGCAGCTATTGCTAACAAAATCCTCACAGATTTTAGCTTCGCTACAGGTGAGAAAGTCTCATCGTAGTCAACTCCTTGAATTTGTCGGAAACCCTTTGCGACAAGTCGAGCTTTATAGACAGTAATATTACCATCTGCATCTGTTTTTCTCTTGAAGATCCATTTATTCTCGACAGCCTTTCGGCTATCATGTAAGTCTACCAAAGTCCATACTTTGTTATCATACATGGATCCCATTTCGGATTTCATGGCTTCTTGCCATTTGTTGGAATCTGGGCTCATCATCGCTTCTTCATACGTCGCAGGGTCCTCATCATTGTTATCCACAATCATGACATTTAGACAAGGATCATACCAATCTGGAGTGGTACGTTCCCTTGTCGATCTGCGAGGTTCGATAGTTTCCTCGTTCGAAGTTTCATGATCATTATCATTAGCTTCCTCTCGTTGCCGGTGTAGGCGGTACAGGTACAACTTGGTACTGTGCTACTCTGATCAACGAGTATAGATTCATCAATCTCATCGTGTTCTACTTTTCTTCCAATCACTTCTTTAGTGAGAAATTCTTTCTCAAGAAAGGTTCCATTCTTAGCAACAAAGATTTTGCCTTCGGATTTGTGATAGAAAGTATACCCTATAGTTTCCTTAGGGTATCCTATGAAGACGCATTTCTCCGCTTTGGGTTCTAGCTTGTCCGGTTGTAACTTCTTTACATAGGCTTCGCAACCCCAAACTTTCGAGAACGACAGCTTAGGTTTCTTATTAAACCATAATTCATACGGTGTCGTTTCTACGGATTTTGATGGTGCTCTATTTAAAGTGAATGCGGCTGTCTCTAATGCATAACTCCAAAATGATAACGGCAAATCGAGTAAGAGACATCATAGAACGAACCATATCTAAGAGAGTTCGATTACGACGTTCGGACACACCGTTACGTTGAGGTGTTCCCGGCGGTGTCAATTGTGAAAGTATTCCGCATTTCTTTAAATGCATGCCAAACTCATAACTCAGATATTCACCTCCACGATCAGATCGTAGAAATTTGATCTTCCTGTTACGTTGATTTTCTACTTCACTTTGGAATTCCTTAAACTTCTCGAAAGTTTCGGATTTATGTTTCATGAAATAGATATACCCATATCTACTCAGATCATCCGTGAAGGTTAGAACATAACGATAACCACCGCGCGATGCTACGCTCATTGGTCCACATACATCGGTATGTATGATTTCCAATAAGTCGATAGCTCGCTCCATCATACCGGAAAATGGAGTCTTTGTCATTTTTCCCATTAGACATGCTTCGCATCTATCAAGTGACTCAAAGTCAAGTGATTCAAGTAATCCATCAGTATGGAGTTTCTTCATGCGTTTCACTCCAATATGACCAAGACGACAGTGCCACATATAAGTAGAATTATCATCTAATTTAATTCGCTTAGCATCTATGTTATGTATATGCGTATCACTACTATCGAGATCTAACAGAAATAAGCCATTCTTTTGTGGTGCTCGACCATAAAAGATATTATTCATAAAAATAGAACAACCATTATTCTCGGACTTGAATGAATAACCGTCTTGCATTAAACAAGATCCAGATATAATGTTCATGCTCAACGCGGGTACAAAATAACAATTATTTAGGCTTAAAACTAATCCCGAAGGTAGATGTAGAGGAAGTGTGCCGACAGCGATCATATCGACTTTGGATCCATTTCCAACGCGCATCGTCACTTCATCTTTCAGTAGTCTTCGTTTATTCTTTAGTTCCTGTTTCGAGTTACAAATATGAGCAACCGAACCAATATCAAATACCCAGGTACTAGAACGAGAACCGAGTGAGATAAACATCTATAACATGTATATCGGATATACCTTCTTTCTTCTTCTTGACAAGGCCGCTCTTCGGATCAGCCGGATACTTGGAGCAATTACGCTTCCAAGTGTTCCTTCTCCTTGCGATAATAGCACTCAAGCATCGGGCTTAGGGCCGTTCTTAGGTTTCACAGGAGGCGTGGCAGCTTTCTTGCCACCCTTCTTGAATTTTCCCTTAGACTTGCCCTCGTTTCTTGAAACTGGTGGTCTTGTTGACCATCAACACTTGGTGCTCTTTCTTGATCTCAATCTCAAGCAGCTTTTAGCATGCCAAAGAGTTCGAGTAACTCCTTGTTCATGTTCTGCATATTGTAGTTCATCACAAAGTTCTTGTAACTTGGTGGCAGTGATTGAAGGACACGATTAATCCCCAGTCTGTTAGGAATCACTATTCCCAAGTCACTGAGTTTCTTCGCATGCCCGATCATGGCGAGCATGTGCTCACTAACGGAGCTGCCTTCTTCCATCATGCAGCTGAAAAATTGTTTCGATGCTTCATAGCATTCCACGGCCGCATGAGTCTCAAAATAGCTTTTAGCTCTTTCATTAACTCATGAGGATCGTGGTGCTCAAAACGTTTTTGAAGATCGGATTCCAGACTGCATAGGATGGCACACTGAACTTGAGAGTACCGTATTTTCCGAGTCTCGTAAACAGCTTTTACTTCATCGGTTTCGGTTTCGCAGGAGGGTCACCTAGCGGTGCATCAAGCACATATTGCAGATTTCCGCCGAGAGGAAGATCCTCACATGACGGAACCAGTCGGTGAAGTTGCTACCGTTGCTCTTAAGTTTCTCTTTCTCTAGGAACTGATTAAAATTGATTGGGGACGCCATCTCTACAACATATATTTGCAAAAGTTTAGACAAAGTTTATGATAAATTGAGTTCAAATTTTAATTCAACATAATTAAAAATCTAGGTGAACTCCCACTCAAAACAATATCCCTCGCATTGTCTTAGTGATCACACGAACCAAATCCACCGCACCTATGTCCGATCATCACGAGACAAGGTGTGATTTCAATGGCGAACACTCAAAGTGCTCATCATATCAACCATATGATTCATGCTGTACCTTTCGGTATCACGTGTTCCGAGACCATGTCTGTACATGCTAGGCTCGTCAAGGCCACCTTAGTATCCGCATGTGCAAAACTGTCTTGCACCCGTTGTATGCACTTGTTGATTCTATCACACCCGATCATCACGAGATGCTTCGAAACGACAAGTCTTGGCAACGGTGCTACTAAGGATGAACACTTTATTATCTTGAGATTTTAGTGAGGGATCATCTTATAATGCTACCGTCGCGATCTAACCAAAATAAGATGCATAAAAGGATTAACATCACATGCAGTTCATATGTGATATGATATGGCCCTTTTGTCTTTGCGCCTTTGATCTTCATCTCCAAAGCACGGACATGATCTCCATCATCTTCGGGCATGATCTCCATCATCGTCGGCGTAGCGTCAAGGTCAATGGCGCCGTCTTCATGATTGTCCTCCATGTAGCAACTATTACAACTACTTTGAAATACTACTCAACATGAAATTTAAAGACAACCATAAGGCTCCCGCCGGTTGCCACAATACAATAATGATCATCTCATACATATTCATCATCACATTATGGCCATATCACATCACCAAACCCTGCAAAAACAAGTTAGACGTCTCTAATTTGGTTTGCATATTTTACGTGGTTTAGGGTTTTCGAGAGAGATCTAATCTACCTACGAACATGAACCACAACGTTGATACTAATGTTTTCAATAGAAGAGTAAATTGAATCTTCACTATAGTAGGAGAGACGAGACACCCGCAAAGCCTCTTATGCAATACAAGTTGCATGTCGAACGAGGAACAAGTCTCATGAACGCGGTCATGTAAAGTTAGTCCGAGCCGCTTCATCCCACTATGCCACAAAGATGCAAAGTACTCAAACTAAAGATAACAAGAGAATCAACGCCCACAAAACCATTGTGTTCTACTCGTGCAACCATCTATGCATAGACACGGCTCGATACCACCGTAGGATAACGTTGCATAGAAAACAAAAAATTCCTACCGCGAACACGCAATCCAAGCCAAGATGCAATCTAGAAGACGGTAGCAACGAGGGGTTTATCGAGTCTCACCCTTGAAGAGATTCCAAAGCCTACAAGAGGAGGCTCTTGTTGCTGCGGTAGACGTTCACTTGCCGCTTGCAAAAGCGCGTAGAAGATCTTGATCACGATCGGTTCCGGCGCCACGAACGTGCAGCACCTCCGTACTCGGTCACACGTTCGGTTGTTGATGAAGACGACGTCCACCTCCCCGTTCCAGCGGGCAGCGGAAGTAGTAGCTCCTCTTGAATCCGACAGCACGACGGCGTGGTGTCGGGGGTGGTGGAGAAGTCCGGCGGAGCTTCGCTAAGCGTGCGGGAAGTGGAGGAGCGGGGCGGCTAGGGTTTGGGGAGAGGGGGGCGCCGGCCACTATGGGGTGCGGCCACCTTGGTGGTGTTTGAGGTGGCCGGCCCCCTCCCCCTTGGCCCTCTATATATAGGTGGAACCCCAAGAGTTGGTCTCCAAGTCTTCGAATAAGACCCGAACCAAAAACCTTCCATATGGAGGGGAAACCTAGCCAAGCTAGGACTCCCACTAGAGGTGGGAGTTCCACCTCCCATATGGGGGGTGGCCGGCCCCTAAGGGGGAGTCCACTTGGGACTCCTCCCCCACTAGGGTTGGCCGGCCATGGAGGTGGAGTCCCATGTGGACTCCACCTTCCTTGGTGGTTTCTTCCGGACTTTTCTAGAACCTTCTAGAACCTTCCATAGAACCTTCCGCGACATTTTAATTCACATAAAATGACATCCTATATATGAATCTTATTCTCCGGACCATTCCGAACTCCTCGTGATGTCCGGGATCTCATCCGGACTCCGAACAAATATTCGAACTCCATTCCATATTCAAGTACTACCATTTCAACATCCAACTTTAAGTGTGTCACCCTACGGTTCGTGAACTATGCGGACATGGTTGAGTACTCACTCCGACCAATAACCAATAGCGGGATCCGGAGATCCATAATGGCTCCCACATATTCAACGATGACTTTAGTGATCGAATGAACCATTCACATACAATACCAATTCCCTTTATCACGCGATATTTTACTTGTCCGAGGTTTGATCTTCGGTATCACTCTATACCTTGTTCAACCTCATCTCCTGACAAGTACTCTTTACTCGTACCGTGGTATGTGGTCTATTATGAACTCATTCATATGCTTGCAAGACATTAGACGACATTCCACCGAGAGGGCCCAGAGTATATATATCCGTCATCGGGATGGACAAATCCCACCGTTGATCCATATGCCTCAACTCATACTTTCCGGATACTTAATCCCACCTTTATAGCCACCCATTTACGCAGTGGTGTTTGGTGTAATCAAAGTACCTTTCCGGTATAAGTGATTTACATGATCTCATGGTCATAAGGACTAGGTAACTATGTATCGAAAGCTTATAGCAAATAACTTAATGACGAGATCTTATGCTACGCTTAATTGGGTGTGTCCATTATATCATTCATACAATGACATAACCTTGTTATTAATAACATCCAATGTTCATGATTATGAAACTAATCATCCATTAATCAACAAGCTAGTTTAAGAGGCATACTAGGGACTTCTTGTTGTCTACATATCACACATGTACTAATGTTTCGGTTAATACAATTATAGCATGATATATAAACATTTATCATAAACATAAAGATATAAATAATAACCATTTTATTATTGCCTCTAGGGCATATCTCCTTCAAAATATTATGACATTCAGAGATTTTACCGCGGCGAACGCGCTCTGAGAATAAATTGTTGAGTGTCTTTTTCGGCTGCTGGAATGGTATATTTATTTGAGTCATATGATGATATAATATCTTGCCCTCCCGATGGTAGTACATAACGAGTTATGTTTAACTCGAAAATGTACGATGATACTTCTCATATTTCATCGGGTGCGCGACCAGCGCTCCCGATGGGAGTAACCCCCGAGGCTACAGCCAAGTGCTTGTACTTGGTTGTAGGCTCAACTTCTATTATCTTTTCGCTATATTTTTACCTCCCTCTCTTTTTTTTCACTCAACTTGCTGCTCCTTTCTCTTTTTCATTTCATCGGGTGCGCGACCAGCACTCCCGATGGGAGTAGCCCCTGAGGCTACAGCCAAGTATTTGCACTTGGTTGTAGGCTCAGCTTTTGCTATTTTGACCAACTTTGTATTTTTCCTTTTTCACCTTATTCTCTTATCATAGGTATATACAATGCTTCTGATAAGAGTACCCCCCGAGCATATGGACACATGCTTGCATTTGATGATAGGCTTCCGAAGTTTCTTTGCTAGAAGACTCAAAGATTTGTTGCCTCCATCTTTTAATGAAAACACCTGAAGATTTCTCGACTGACGTCGTTGCTGACGATAGCCATGATCACCTCCTTGGGAAGCCACAGGTCCTGTCAACTCACTGGGTTGTGGGTCCAAAATTTCTGCACCATCGACACATCGCGCAAGTGGGGGACACACGTCCTCCGTAATTTCCGGCATGCACGCAGTAACTCCAACCTGTAATTTCAGGTTGATAAGACCATTCTACCCTTGTGGACATGCGTAAGGCTAGAAATACCTCTCCTTTTCATCCAACGGCGTGGCGGGTCAGCTTCTCACTATATATTTACCACATTGTCCTCATTCATCCCCTTCGCCATGCCGCACATCTACTTTTCTATCTCTCCGCCATTGCCGTTGCTTAAGCTCTTCGCGCTCATGCTTCCCTTTGTCCTGCTCTTCCACTGAGGCTCTCCCCCATAGCTCCTCCGCGCACGAAGATGCTGAAGAACAAGGCTCCAGGCACTGACGCACCTGCGGGAAAGGCTCGGGTTTCTGGATGGGAGCGGTCCAAGATCTCCACTCAGGATCAGAAGACTTTGAAGAAGCTGGGCCTGCTGAAGAAGCAGGAACCACTGAAGTTCCTCGGCGATGAGAGCTTCCCTCATACTCCAATCGGATTCCAGGTAACTTTTATCGACTTCCTCGTTCACAGCCTCTCCACTTCTATCCACGAATTTCTTCATGGTCTCCTTTTTCTTTACGGGATTCAGCTGCACCAGCTGACCCCGAATTTTCTCCTCCACATCTCTATTTTCATCACTCTCTGCGAGTGTTTCCTCGGCATCCATCCTCATTGGGGCCTATGGAAACGCATTTTCTATCTCCGGCGCAACAACTCTAGGAACGTCATCTACAATGTAGGTGGCGTTTGCATCTGCGTCCGTCCCGACGTAGATATTTTGACATTAAATTCCCCGACTCCGTCCAAGGCTGGCGCAAGAAGTGGCTATACATTCAAGATGAGTCTTCCTCTCCTCAAGAATATGGCATTGCGTTGTTTGAGGGTGCCGAAGAAATTCAAAGGCGCCGATCTTGGGACATGGAAGCCACTGCCGAGGAAAAAGCAGCCACTGAAGCCTTGATGACCCGGATCCATCACCTCCAAAACACCGACGGAGAGGAACTTTCGGGTGTCCAGATTATCGCCTATTTCCTTAGAATTCGGGTGCAACCACTGCAGGCTCGCAAAAACCCTCTTTGGATGTACTCAGGAGCAAACGATGTCGACCACTTGTCCAAAGATCTTTCTGTGAAGGACTTGTAGAAGCTTATCCGATGTTTTACCTCCTTGAGCAAGAAACATGAAGTCCCCTCCTCTTGTCGCGTGGAACCATACAGTGCCCGCCATGCTCTCCCCCAAGTGAGTGCTTTTTTCTCGAGTCGAATTTGCTTATTTTGTCGGCTTATTTTTTGTTTCTCTTCTTCATTTTCTTCTGTTTTCCTTGTTTTACTTCATGTAGGATCACCAAGTCCTTTCTTCTCTTCCCTCCTTCCTGAAGGTGGAGAGGTTGATGGTCGAGTTGTTGTTACCGACAATTCACAAGAATCCTCTCTTCCTGAGAGTGAAACCGCGGGTTCCTCCGACAAGTAAACAGAGTAAGGGCAACCCTCTGATTCTGCCCATTCCATCTCTCCTCCTCATGCCAGTTCTCCTGAAGGACGCGGCAAAAGGAAAAGAAACGATGTCGAAGACTCCGACACATCGAAGCCTGCCGACGTTATTTCCGAAGAAACTTCGCCATAATTTGAAGGTGCCTTCGACCCTTTCACCGCCGCGGGCGCCGTTAGCCATTTTCCTGTCTTCATCTGTCTTAGTTTTCTTTCAATGCTCTAACATCTTATTTTGTCGCTATATTGTCAGGTCTACTGAAGAAGCAGAGGAAGAAGAAACCGCGGCTCACGGAATAGCTCCTACGAGCACTTCCAACACCCTAGTTCTTTCCGAGGGGAAGCGCACTGCTGCGGAAACTTCACCTCCTTCGGAGCATAATCAAAAAGCGTTGACTCCCGTGCCTAGCCCCCGAGCGCCTCCAACTAAGAATGCTAGGACCGGGGCTTGACACGCTCAAGCAGTTATCTCTGGGAGTTCATCGACTCCCTACCTGGAAGATGTAAGTTGTCTCTATTGAACATATGTTTTGCTTGTCGAATTTTTCCTTCCTTATGGTGTTTTCATGTCTTGTCGAGTTGCGTTCAGCCTTTGATGAAGGAGCTTATCCACCTGGGCTCCCAGTTTCTCGGGTTCCGTGATGAAGCTGCCACTTTAAGAGGTAAAGCTTGCCCTGTTTTCTGCTCCTTTCTTACTTCTACCAGTGGATTCTCTGTTTTCTAACGAGCACTATTTTTCTCTTGATATTTTTCAGTTCATAGGCACTCCGCCGTGTCGTGGAACGTGCTGATGCACTGGACGCCAAGCTGAAACTCAGCGAGAAGGCTCGTGAAAAAGCCGAGAAGGATGATGTTTCTGTCGAAGGTCTTCGGCAGAGGTTGTAGACTGCGGAAGATGCTTTAAGCGCTAAGGAAACCCAGCAGATCGAGCGCGAAAACTCTATAGTGACGCGCCTTGAAACGCAGATCCGCAGATTTGCAAGTAACCTATTATTTGTCTCACACTTTTGCTTCTAGTTTTTCTGTTTCTTTGATATTAACGAACTCATGGTTCTTTCCAGCAGGACGGATGGGTGAGGAATATACCCTGCGGGAAGAATCCGACGATATCCTCATCAACAATCTCGATCTCCTCGAGTTAAGCTGTGACTTGGCGCGCACCAACATCTCGGCTGCGCGGGGTGTGCTGAACCGCTTCTTATCCCACTTCTTCCCCAAGAAGACCCAACCGAATATCTTCTTTGAGCTTGTCCATCGCTTCCAAACAACGGATGATCCTGTTCTGGCTGATCGTTAGGCTAGCCTGAAGATCGGACTCGAAGGAACAATTGCCTTGGTCGCTGCCTGCGGCCAAGAAGTTGATTGGGCGAAGGCTGGCACTCATGCGGGCATGAACAAGGAGAAGTGGAATACTTTGGTGAAGGATGCTAAGCCGCAGTCGAAGAAAATCATTGCGTTCCTTGATACGAAGTCCACTGCTTCTGCTAGCACTGCGCGGACGGAGGTCAAGTAGACCAACCCGCTTCTTTTCTATTTTCTTTTGTATCTAGTCCCAACTTCCGTTGCTCCCGAAGATTTGTAGGGCTCGCTAGGAGCCGCCTTTTGTAAGATCTTGACTTCTGTAAATATGTCGAATTATGAATGAAAAAGTGCCTTTTGCCAAGTAATTGATGTCGACCTTTCTTTTCTTCCAGTTTATATGCAATAACTATACCAAAGCTGATGGTCCGTCCAATACTTCACCCGCCGTTTCTCATCCTGCGAGACCTGCTGGCGATGTTTTCTTGGATGATTCTTCGTGTGTTAGTTCAATGCACCAGGAACTAGCCGATCTTCGACAGCACTTGCAAGCTATGAAAAAACAGGCTATCACCGTTATGGATCAATCTCGCAAATCATTGGACCGTGAACGGGCTGCTCTTCGGCAAGCACAAGAGGCTCTTGAGTTGAAAGAATCTGCTGCTGCCGATACTTCTCGGGCTATTAAGCGCGAGAATTATATGCTTGATCTGATGACCGATGCAATTCAAGATATGGAGGGTATGTTGTGTGATACGTCCCCGACGTATCCATAATTTCTGTCGTTCCATGCTTGTTTTATGACAATACTTACATGTTTTGCTTGCACTTTATGATGATTTCATGCATTTTCCGGAACTAACCTATTAACGAGATGCCACGGTGCGGTTCTCGTTTTCTGCTGTTTTTGGTTCCAGAAAGGTTGTTCGGGCAATATTCTCGGAATTGGACGAAATCAACGCCAAACCTCCTATTTTTCCCGGAAGGCTCCAGAACACCGAAGAAGAGTCGGAGAGGGGCTAGGGGGCCACCACACCACATGGCGGCGCGGGCCAGACCCTGGCCGCGCCGGCCTAGGGTGTGGCGCCCCCAGGTGCCCCCCTGCGCCGCCTCGTCGCCTATAAAATCCCTTTCGACCTAAAAACACCGTACCAATTGATGAAACTCCAGAAAGACTCCAGGGGCGCCGCCACCGTCGCGAAACTCCAATTCGGGGGACAGAACTCTATTCCGGCACCCTGCCGGAACGGGGAAGTGCCCCCGGAAGCCATCTCCATCAACGCCATCGCCTCCACCATGCTCCGTGAGTAGTTCCCCCATGGACTACGGGTTCTAGCAGTAGCTATGTCGGTATACTCTCCTCCATTTTCTTCAATACAATGGTCTCATTGTAGGATAACGTTGCATAGAAAACAAAAATTTTCCTACCGCGAACACGCAATCCAAGCCAAGATGCAATCTAGAAGATGGGAGCAACAAGGGGGTATCGAGTCTCACCCTTGAAGAGATTCCAAAGCCTACAAGAGGAGGCTCTTGTTGCTGCGGTAGACGATCACTTGCCGCTTGCAAAAGCGCGTAGAAGATCTTGATCACGATCGGTTCCGGCGCCATGAACGGGCAGCACCTCCGTACTCGGTCACACGTTCGGTTGTTGATGAAGACGACGTCCACCTCCCCGTTCCAGCGGGCAGCGGAAGTAGTAGCTCCTCTTGAATCCGACAAAGACGACGGCGTGGTGTCGGTGGCGGTGAAGAAGTCCGGCGGAGCTTCGCTAAGCTACGCGGGAGATATGGAGGAGAGGGGGCGGCTAGGGTTTGGGAGGGGTGGCCGGCCACTTCAATGGGGCGGCCAGCTTGTGGTCTTGGGGTGGCCGGCCCCCTCCCTTGGCCCCTCATTATATAGGTGGATCCCCAAGGGTTGGTGTCCAAGTCTTCGAATAAGACCCGAACCAAAAACCTTCCATAAGAGGGGGAAACCTAGCCCATCTAGGACTCCCACCAAAAGTGGGGTTTCCACCTCCCATATGGGGGGTTGGCCGGCCCCTAAGGGGGAGTCCACTTGGGACTCCTCCCCCACTAGGGTTGGCCGGCCATGGAGGTGGAGTCCCATGTGGACTCCACCTTCCTTGGTGGTTTCTTCCGGACTTTTCTAGAACCTTCTAGAACCTTCCATAGAACCTTCCGCGACATTTTAATTCACATAAAATGACATCCTATATATGAATCTTATTCTCCGGACCATTCCGGAACTCCTCGTGATGTCCGGGATCTCATCCGGGACTCCGAACAAATATTCGAACTCCATTCCATATTCAAGTACTACCATTTCAACATCCAACTTTAAGTGTGTCACCCTACGGTTCGTGAACTATGCGGACATGGTTGAGTACTCACTCCGACCAATAACCAATAGCGGGATCTGGAGATCCATAATGGCTCCCACATATTCAACGATGACTTTAGTGATCGAATGAACCATTCACATATGATACCAATTCCCTTTGTCTCGCGATATTTTACTTGTCCGAGGTTTGATCTTCGGTATCACTCTATACCTTGTTCAACCTCGTCTCCTGACAAGTACTCTTTACTCGTACCGTGGTATGTGGTCTCTTATGAACTCATTCATATGCTTGCAAGACATTAGACGACATTCCACCGAGAGGGCCCAGAGTATATCTATCCGTCATCGGGATGGACAAATCCCATCGTTGATCCATATGCCTCAACTCATACTTTCCGGATACTTAATCCCACCTTTATAGCCACCCATTTACGCAAAGGGTGTTTGGTGTAATCAAAGTACCTTTCCGGTATAAGTGATTTACATGATCTCATGGTCATAAGGACTAGGTAACTATGTATCGAAAGCTTATAGCAAATAACTTAATGACGAGATCTTATGCTACGCTTAATTGGGTGTGTCCATTACATCATTCATATAATGATATAACCTTGTTATTAATAACATCCAATGTTCATGATTATGAAACTAATCATCCATTAATCAACAAGCTAGTTTAAGAGGCATACTAGGGACTTCTTGTTTGTCTACATATCACACATGTACTAATGTTTCGGTTAATACAATTATAGCATGATATATAAACATTTATCATAAACATAAAGATATAAATAATAACCACTTTATTATTGCCTCTAGGGCATATCTCCTTCAGCTCTCCCACTTGCACTAGAGTCAATAATCTAGTTTACATTTGTAAAGATATAACACCTTGGCCTTCCGGTGTTTTATCATGTATTGCTCACGGGAGAGGTTTTTAGTCAACAGATCTGACACGCTCAGAAAACGTATGTATTTTGTAATTCATTTGCGTCTCAACGCATTACTCATTTCCAAATGAGTCGGCATTAAATATGTTTTATCTTCTGGTGGAACCTTAATTCCGCTGTCTGAAATATGTCACTAATATTGTCACACACAATATAGCTTCAAAATTCGACTCTGTCGGAACTACACCAAGTTCTCAAAGAACCTCTTAACTTTAACATCCTTTGTCATTTGTCAAAACAATGACATATTCTGCCTTCTTTTGTAGAATCCGTCACAATATTTAGAACTCTTCTAAATCTAGCATAGACAACTTCTAGCTCATTGTGCTACCTTTTAAACAACACTTAGTCTAATTTGAGATTGAAATTATATTTTATATGTGACAAAATCAATATCGGTGTAACACCTTACAGCGATTTGTTTGTCATTTCTTCATACAAAAATATATATATATATATCCTTAGTTCTTCTAAAGTACTCAAGGAAATTCTTACTGTCGTCCAATGATCATCATATGAATCATTCTGGTATATGCTCATAACACTTTATAGCACATGATATCTGATTGTGTACATATTATTCGTGATCTATAATCACTCATGTGTTTTTACTCATTGAGTGTCAGATACACTCAAGTCTTGTTAAACCTTCACATGACAAGAACATTTTCTTAATATTTCTATATTGAACTACTTCAATATCCATCATATGTACTTTGACTTAAACTTATTTATGTGTTTCAATCTATCTTCATAGATCTTGACACTAAATTTGTTTCAGTCCATATCCTTTCATTGAAGTTAATTTTCAATGAAACCTTTTAATCAAGTATATAATTACATCATTTATAACCAACTATATGTCACCTACATAAAGTATTATAAATGTGTCTTAGCACTCCCACTTAATTTTTTGCAAATGCAAGCCTCTTCATCGTCTCTGATGAAATCAAAAACTCTTTGACTATTTTATCTGGTGAAGATTCCAACTCCGTGATACTTACTTCATCCAATTGAAGCTTGTATAGCTATCTAGTATTCCACGGACCAGCAAAACTCTTGGTTGTATCTAGTATACACCTTTAATACACACTTCTGTTAAGTAGTGTATTTTGCCATCCTACTAACATATCTCATAAAAGAAATATGTAGTGATTACTAGAATAATCCACATAGACTATAAGAATTACTACGGAAGATCTAATCTTATCGTAGTCAACTCTTTGAACTTTGTCGTAAACAATTTTCCGACAAGTCGAGCTTCTTTTAAGGATATTCCATCCAAGTCCATCAATTTAATAGATCCATTTACTTTCAAAAAGTATTTATCTATCTTGGATTTCATGGCGTATAGCCATTTTAACGGAGTCAGGGCCCATCATAACTTCTTTGTTTGTAGTTGGTTTATCATTGTTCAAAATCAATCCTTTGTTCAAAAATCATTTATTTGATCACAAAGTAAAACATACCTACAAGGTTCAATATGTACTTCGATCTCCATGGCTAAAACACTTTGTAGTCATGGGAGCCATGATCGTCGTGGCCGCTTCCGAAACAAATTCCGATGCTGCGCTACTCTGATCATTATGCTCAGGTTCATAAACCTTATCAAATTATATTGTCCTCCCACTCAAAAACTTCACTAAAAACAATTTCTTGGAAATAAGAAACATTGACAAACACTTTTGTCTTTGTCTACATAGTGGGAAGAATTCCCAATCAATTCTCTGGGATAACCAACAAAGACATTCATCCGATTTTGGTTGTAAACTTATTTACTTATGCTATGCATACCAAGATTTTAAGAAAAGACTATTAGGATTCATATCCATACCATAACTCGTATGGTGTCATTTCAACGGATCATGATGATGCTCTATTAAGTGTAAAAGCGGTAGTCACTAAAGCATAATCCACAAAAATATAATGGCGTCATAATATTTTATCTCATCATTAATCCAACAAGGTTTGGATACATCTCTCGGATACTTCATCATCACTATGATACTCCAAGAAACGTGAGTTGTAGAACAATTTCATAACTCTCTTAGATGTTCGCTAAAACTCGTAATTCAAATATTTTCACCATGATCCAATCATAGATATTTGACTTTTTTATTACGATGATTTCCACTTCATGCTGAAATTTATTTGAATCCATTCAAAATGTTTCAAACTTTTCCTTATTGAATATATCCACATATATACTCAATTCATTGTTTGAAAGTTTTCATGAAGTAGAAGAATCTCCCGCACACAACTATGCCCAGTGAACCACATACATCATCATGTATTTTTCACTAAGTTAGTTGCCCGTTCAACTTTTGGCCTATGAACGGTATTTTAATCATTCTCTTTATAAAAGATTTGCAAGCGCCAAATGATTCAAAAATCAAATGACTCCAAAAATCCATTTGCATGGAGTTCCTTCATGCGTTCCTTTCTAACATGACCTAAATGGCGGTTCCACAAATAAGTGGAATTCAAATCATTTGCCTTATGGCATTTTAGCGTCGGTGTTATGTATGTGTGTTTCACCATTAAGATTTATAATAACTTATCCATCGTACATGGAGTAATGTCATAATTTAAACAACTCATTGTTTTTATTTGACCAGAGCAAAATAACAATTTATTAAGCTCTTTATTATAAATTCTAAGGGCTAGATAGAATGCCAATGACGAACATAATAACACTTTATTTTTGTTCCTGACGTGCATTCCTATCATATTCCTTGTCGATCACTTAGGCCATTGTATTCTTGTATTGCGTTGTTTTGTATGACACTTCATACCAACCAATATAGTACTAATACCCAAGAATTTCATAGTGTGAGTTAACTAGGAATACAACCATAACATGTATATCATTTATATATACCTGAGCTAGACTTTCTAGTCTTCTCTTTTCTTTTTGCCAAAATATCTTTTGCGGTTTCTCTTTTAGCTTTCCTCAGTATTCGGAAAAACACTTCAACATCATTAACTTCTAGGTTTGTTGGTCAAATACCAATAACCTTGAGGTTCTTACTTTGAAGTTGATCATCATATGACAAGTGTTCCAGATTTCATTATTAGTAACTTTGTAATATGATGAACAATTTCACTCATAATTTTATCCATCATATCATGACGACTTTCCGAGACCATGTCTGTACATGCTAGGCTCGTAAAGTTTTAACCTTGGTATTTGCATGTGCAAATCTAGCTTGCACCCGTTTTATGCACACGTAGAATCTATCACACCCGATCATCACGTGATGCTTCGAAACGACGAGTTTTAGTAACGGTGCATATTAAGGATGGTCACTTCATGGATATGCGAATATCGTTAGTGCCCCATTAGTTGGAGGATTGTGACGCCTTGCGTCTTCAACCTTCGTACATTCTCATAAAACTTATGAGTTCATGTAGTCTCACCAAATTATATTCTATCATCTTGTAATAAGGTCTTAGATATCACATATATTTCATACCTTGATTATTTCTGAAAACTAAATTTCCAGCTCCTTACTTTTCAAACAGATTTGAACTTCAAGTTTCACGGAGACAAGATAACTTTAGGTACTAATTGAAACCATAGCTCTTTGAATCAACAATGTGAGGTTTACTAAAAGTTTGCAATAGGACTTAATCAATTCTTGATTCTTTAACAATACGGTACCAATCCGTAAAGTTTCTTGTCGATTTTAACAGTATTTCTATCTCAATAACAAGACTAGCGCATAGTAGAAAACGGATGCCAATTCTACAAATCAATTCAAAATACTACTCAGACTATGTTTATGATAATTAGTTCATGTTTTAATCTAATTACTAATGAACTCCCACTTAATACAACATCCCTCATAGTTGTTAAGTGGTACACGATCCAAATCCACTACACCAAAACCGATCATCACGTGAGATGATGTAGCTTCAATGGTGAACATCAACATGTTGATCATATCATCCATATGACTCGTGTTCAACCTTTCGGTTTCCGTTGTCCCGAGGCCATGTCCGTACATGCTAGGCTCGTCAAGCAAACCCAAGTATTCCGCGTGTGCAACATGGCTTACACCCGTTGTATGTGAATCGTTGAATCTATCACATCCGATCATCACGAGATGCTTCGAAACGACGAACTGTTACAACGGTGCATACGAGGGGAGAACACTTTATTATCTTGATATTAATGTGAGGGATCATCTTATAATGCTACCATCGCGATCTAAGCAAAATAAGATGCATAAAAGGATTAACATCACATGCAGTTCATATGTGATATGATATGGCCCTTTTGTCTTTGCGCCTTTGATCTTCATCTCCAAAGCACGGACATGATCTCCATCATCGTCGGCGTAGCATCAAGGTTCATGGCGCCGTCTTCATGGTTGTTCACCTCATGTAGCAACTATTACAACTACTTTGAAATACTACTCAACATGAAATTTAAAGACAACCATAAGGCTCCTGCCGGTTGCCACAATACAATAATGATCATCTCATACATATTCATCATCACATTATGGCCATATCACATCACCAAACCCTGCAAAAACAAGTTAGACGTCTCTAATTTGGTTTGCATATTTTACGTGGTTTAGGGTTTTCGAGAGAGATCTAATCTACCTACGAACATGAACCACAACGTTGATACTAATGTTTTCAATAGAAGAGTAAATTGAATCTTCACTATAGTAGGAGAGACGAGACACCCGCAAAGCCTCTTATGCAATACAAGTTGCATGTCGAACGAGGAACAAGTCTCATGAACGCGGTCATGTAAAGTTAGTCCGAGCCGCTTCATCCCACTATGCCACAAAGATGCAAAGTACTCAAACTAAAGACAACATAAGCATCAACGCCCACAAACCATTGTGTTCTACTCGTGCAACCATCTATGCATAGACACGGCTCTGATACCACTCGTAGGATAACGTTGCATAGAAAACAAAAATTTCCTACCGCGAACACGCAATCCAAGCCAAGATGCAATCTAGAAGATGGGAGCAACAAGGGGGTATCGAGTCTCACCCTTGAAGAGATTCCAAAGCCTACAAGAGGAGGCTCTTGTTGCTGCGGTAGACGATCACTTGCCGCTTGCAAAAACGCGTAGAAGATCTTGATCACGATCGGTTCCGGCGCCACGAACGGGCAGCACCTCCGTACTCGGTCACACGTTCGGTTGTTGATGAAGACGACGTCCACCTCCCCGTTCCAGCGGGCAGCGGAAGTAGTAGCTCCTCTTGAATCCGACAGCACGACGGCGTGGTGTCGGTGGCGGTGGAGAAGTCCGGCGGAGCTTCGCTAAGCTACGCGGGAGATATGGAGGAGAGGGGGCGGCTAGGGTTTGGGAGGGGGTGGCCGGCCACTTCAATGGGGCGGCCAGCTTGTGGTCTTGGGGTGGCCGGCCCCTCCCTTGGCCCCTCATTATATAGGTGGATCCCCAAGGGTTGGTGTCCAAGTCTTCGAATAAGACCCGAACCAAAAACCTTCCATAAGAGGGGAAACCTAGCCCATCTAGGACTCCCACCAAAAGTGGGGTTTCCACCTCCCATATGGGGGTTGGCCGGCCCCTAAGGGGGAGTCCACTTGGGACTCCTCCCCCACTAGGGTTGGCCGGCCATGGAGGTGGAGTCCCATGTGGACTCCACCTTCCTTGGTGGTTTCTTCCGGACTTTTCTAGAACCTTCTAGAACCTTCCATAGAACCTTCCGCGACATTTTAATTCACATAAAATGACATCCTATATATGAATCTTATTCTCCGGACCATTCCGGAACTCCTCGTGATGTCCGGGATCTCATCCGGGACTCCGAACAAATATTCGAACTCCATTCCATATTCAAGTACTACCATTTCAACATCCAACTTTAAGTGTGTCACCCTACGGTTCGTGAACTATGCGGACATGGTTGAGTACTCACTCCGACCAATAACCAATAGCGGGATCCGGAGATCCATAATGGCTCCCACATATTCAACGATGACTTTAGTGATCGAATGAACCATTCACATACGATACCAATTCCCTTTGTCTCGCGATATTTTACTTGTCCGAGGTTTGATCTTCGGTATCACTCTATACCTTGTTCAACCTCGTCTCCTGACAAGTACTCTTTACTCGTACCGTGGTATGTGGTCTCTTATGAACTCATTCATATGCTTGCAAGACATTAGACGACATTCCACCGAGAGGGCCCAGAGTATATCTATCCGTCATCGGGATGGACAAATCCCACCGTTGATCCATATGCCTCAACTCATACTTTCCGGATACTTAATCCCACCTTTATAGCCACCCATTTACGCAGTGGTGTTTGGTGTAATCAAAGTACCTTTCCGGTATAAGTGATTTACATGATCTCATGGTCATAAGGACTAGGTAACTATGTATCGAAAGCTTATAGCAAATAACTTAATGACGAGATCTTATGCTACGCTTAATTGGGTGTGTCCATTACATCATTCATATAATGATATAACCTTGTTATTAATAACATCCAATGTTCATGATTATGAAACTAATCATCCATTAATCAACAAGCTAGTTTAAGAGGCATACTAGGGACTTCTTGTTTGTCTACATATCACACATGTACTAATGTTTCGGTTAATACAATTATAGCATGATATATAAACATTTATCATAAACATAAAGATATAAATAATAACCACTTTATTATTGCCTCTAGGGCATATCTCCTTCACTCATGAGCTGCCTTACATGATTGAGATTCATCTGATGTAATCGGTGTTGTGTTTGTTGGGATCCGATGGATGATACATTATGATTAGTCTATCTATAAAGTTTGTGAAGTTATTGTTGCTGCAATCTTGTTATGCTTAATGCTTGTCACTAGGGCCCGAGTGGCATGATCTTAGATTTAAGCTTTATATTATTGCTTAGATTGTATCTACAAGTTGTATGCACATGTCACTGTCCGGAACCAAAGGCCCCGAAGTGACAAGAATCGGGACAACCGGAGGGGATGGTAGTGATGTGAGGATCACATGTTTTCACGGAGTGTTAATGCTTTGCTCCGGTACTCTATTAAAAGGAGTACCTTAATATCCAGTAGTTTCCCTTGAGGCCCGGCTGCCACCGGCTGGTAGGACAAAAGATGTTGTGCAAGTTTCTCATTGCGAGCACGTACGACTATAATTGGAAAACATGCCTACATAATTAATAAGCTGGATGTTCTGTCTTAATGCTTTGATTCCTATCAATTGCCCAACTGTAATTTGTTCACCCAACACTTGTCACTTGTTATTGGAGAGTTACCACTAGTGTAGATCGCTGGGAACCCCGGTCCATCTCTCATCATAATATACTTGTTCTACATGTCATTGGAAGTAGTATCAACTATCTTCTTATGCCATCGCTCTCATATTGCTATTACTGCTGCTGTGTTACTGTTACTATTGCTCTCATATCACTGCTACTTTCACATCACCCCTGTTACTAGTGCTTTTCCAGGTGCAGCTGAATTGACAACTCAGTTGTTAAGGCTTATAAGTATTCTTTACCTCCCCTTGTGTCGAATCAATAAATTTGGGTTTTACTTCCCTCGAAGACTATCGCGATCCCCTATACTTGTGGGTCATCAAGACTGTTTTCTGGCGCCGTTGCCGGGGAGGCATAGCTCTACTCATAAGTTCACCTGGGGAGTACACTCTACCTCTCTCTCTGTTTTTATTTTGTTTTATTTTGTTTTGTTTAGTTTACTTTTATCTAGTTTACTTGTGCTTAGTTTATTTCTGTCTAGTATTACTTTGCTTAGTTTACTTTTGTCTAGTTTATTTCAGTTTTGTTTTATTTTCCTCATATACCCAAAAATCCATAAAAATTTGAAAAACCAAAAAATTAAAAACTGCTGTTATGGGAGAACCTACAACCTACTTGGAGCTTATGGAATGTTATAATTGTTATAGAGAATCAAGAACTGGTAAAATAATGAGTGCTATGATAGAAAAATTAAATACAATTGCTAGAATCTTGCTTAGACGCCATGATATAAACTGTTGCTCTCAACAGGATACTAAACATCTTAAATTTCAATGTGGCTTTAGTGAGGAATATTTTATTAAGAGCTATAATCGGAATTGCTATATTCATTATGGGTTCGAAGAGGTAGAACAATTTGTCTTATTTATGGGAGCCTCCGAGATAGAATCCTTCATGGTTGAGAATTATGAAACTTGTGCTATTTGTAAGGACCTTAAAGATTATGTCTCTACTATCCTTAATTCTTGCATAGAATGCTACAATAGGAATCCTTATATCCTTGATTATAAAGAGAGACACATTAATGCACAAGAATGCACTCACAATTTGCAGCAACCTGTGGAAGAAGAAACTGATGAACCTCAAAGCTCATTGGATAAAAAAGAGGAGGAAATTGATGAACCTGAAAGCTCATTGGATGAAAAAGAAGAGGAGAGCGACGAACAAAAGTATGAAGAATGGATTAGCTACCCATGCCAACCTTCTAATGAGAGTAACTCTTCATCTCTTACACTATTTGATTGTCCTCCATACTTACCGAAAGAGGTTGAATGTTATGTTCCTGTGGATTCTCTTGAAATATTTCCTATAAGTAAAACTTGTGAGAATAATTATGCTACTGTTATATATGATAATCCATGCTACTTTGATAAATCTTATGATAATGCTTTGTTTGTGCCTGATGTCGAAATGCATGGTACTAAAGAATTTTGCTTAGTAAATGTTTATGATAAAGCTCTAGATGATGGTCATATGTTACTTGATAATATTAATCTTATATTTACTAATTGGAGGCACCAAACAAGACACCACATTAATCCACATCATTAAAATAACTATGACAATTAGATCTAAAATTAGTGGCTAGGATTAGTCTAGAAAGCTGTTATTTTTAATGTCGCATAGCACGTTACGTAGTCACGTTTATATTGATGGTACGTAACGTAGGAAACACAAATTAGCTGGCATGTTATACCACGTTTAATCTGAGAGACGCTAGAGAAAATAATGAACGTTTAACTTTGAACATATATCTCAACTGGTGATGTAACGGCCAGGCGTGATTTCCATGGATCGTGTAGGTATAGGAAATATGCGTTCGTTGGCAATACAATCTCAAAAGACATGCATGGCTACGGATATAGCGTGTTATTTTCACGCGTCGTTTAGCAGTATAAAACTCAAAAGTAATGCATGCATGCCCACAGATTATTGTATCCATCGTATGGAGGTGATGCCGTCCTTGCCCAGCTCCAAGGCTCATCTTCGTGCTCGCTAGCTCGACATCTGTGTGCTGCGGCTCCGCCGGGCGCGCGGCCTGGCAGAATTTGGGAGTGGCACCTCCTGGTTGCCGACCGTGTAGTTGACTCTGTAGAAGTATAGAGAGAGATATTGGCGGAATATGTTGGATGTTGTATTGCGCCTCATTCAGGGTGCAAGCGGTAGCGGGCCGTCTGCGGCGCCGCAGATTTAGGCCCATTTAAGTACATACGCGGGCTCCCACATATAATAAAGAAAAATAAGCGGTGGATGCGGGCCAGCCACGAATCGTAGCTCGGGGCGGCGGATGCGGACCGGGGCGGCGGCGGTGGAGGCACGGAGCTCTTCCTCTGCTTCACCTCCCGCCCCTCCATCGTCTACTCTGGCTTGCGCGCCGGGGGAGCCGACCCTCAGCACGTGGGCCAGCCGCGGGAGCGCGCCGAGGGATACGAGGGTGTCGGGGGCGACGGCGCACACGATGTTCCCGAGCGCGCGCACCGCGGACTCCCGCGGCGACGGCGCGTCGAGGTGGAGCAGCAGGCTGCGCAGCCCGCCGTCCGACGCCACGGCGAGCCGGAAGCCGTCGCTGGCGGACGTGAGGTTCTCCAGGCAGTCCGCGGCGTGCTCCTTGGACCCGAGCACCGCGCCGTGGTCCAGCAGGCCGACCATGACGCGCACGATCCCTTCGTCGGCCAGCGCGTGCAGCGCCTCGGGCACCGCGGAGAGGTTCTTGAGCGCGCCGGCGGCCGCGGCCTGCGACACGGAGTCCCCCGTCTGGCAGATCTCGACGAGCGCGCGCGCGCCGCCGTGGCCGGCGATGGCGAGGGCGGCGTCGGGGCGCGCGGAGAGGCGGTGCAGCGTGAGCACGGCCTTCTCGCGGGCGGCGAGGCTGCTGCCGGACTCGGCCAGCCGGAGGAGCGGC
Organism: Lolium rigidum; assembly: GCF_022539505.1. NCBI lineage: Eukaryota > Viridiplantae > Streptophyta > Magnoliopsida > Poales > Poaceae > Lolium > Lolium rigidum. The sequence goes on from NC_061509.1 coordinate 267,394,177, forward strand.
GCCACCGCGCCCTCCGACACCAGCAGCGCCTCGCAGACGCCGCCGCCAGATTCTGTGAGCTGGCATATCACCGTGGCGGCCTTCTCCCACACCGCGGGCGCCGGCGCCGTGAGCAGCTGCACCAGCGCCGCGACGTTGGCGCGGCCGAGCGCGGATAGCACGCTCTTCTCGTCCTTGGCCAGGGCGTCGAGGAGCCCGTCCACCGCCCGGCCCTTGGCCTCGCCGTGCCCGATCTGTAGCCGCGCGAGCAGATATCTCCGGGGGCCGACGTGGTAGGATGGAGGCCGTCGAGCTTTCCTCTCCCAAGGTCACCTGCACGGTTTCGCGGCGTCCGTCGCCGTGCTGCGCTTCCTGTCCCGCCGCGGTATCGGCGGGGATCTTGGGTCGGAGTACAGCTTCCGCCGCGAGCGTGTGGACGACCGGAACGGCGGCAAGAGATGACCCCCTTGTGCGAGCGCCCGCGCTCTGTCGCCGGCGACAAGAAACGTCTCAGGGAGGAAGAAAGCCGATTGATTCGCTGCGGCAGAAGCGGTCTCCGCGTCCATGCGGGCTGCCGCAGGCGGCCCACTGATTGGCTGCGGGCTGATGCAGAAAACATGCGGGCCCCCGCGTCCTGTCCCACTTGCAGCCTGACGCCTCATGGACGAGTATATATAGGGTACAAGACTTGGAGGCTAAGAAGCTCTCCTAGAGATAAGGCAGGAGATGAATGACAAATCCTATACAAATCCCGTGACATCTAATATTACCTAATATATCTCTAACACCCCCCCGCAGTCGTAGCGGTAGCGACGTGAACAAGAGTAGCGTCGCGGACGGTCGAGGCCGGAGAAGAAGCTGGTGAGGCGCAGGCGAGGTGGTAGCCCTTTGTGCCGATGTCGAGGTAGCCGAGAGCGTGGGTGCTGCAACCTTGGTCGAGGGAGCCGCGCGAGGGATTGCCGTGGTCGATGTCGTGGGCGGGTGCCGGTGTCGATGTAGCCGCAAGCGCGTAGTGCGCGAGGAGAGTGACGGAGACGCGTCGAGGCAGTCGTGGAGGTTGTCGATGCCGAAGTCGATGCAGTCCGAGCCGTCGAGGACGAGGTGCGGCCCTAGTTTTGCCAGAACCAGGCGCACGTCGGGGACGAAGGCATACTTCGGTTTTGCCAGAACCAAGTACACATAGAGGAAGTCGGTGACGCGGTCGAGGCAGTCGTAGAGGCGATGCCGAAGAAGACGTTGTTGAAGCCGATGAAGACGAGACGTCCGGCGCGAGTTTGCCAGACTCGGGAACGTGTCGGGGACGAAGGCACTTCCGGTGTTGCCAGTACCGGGCATGCGAGGGGCAGGGAACATTACAAAGTGCGCGCCATGTCGGAGTAGACTAGTAGAGGAGGTCTCGACGACAGGTGTCGGAGTAGAGGAGCAGGTGGTGTAGTCGGGGAAGAGGCGAGTCTCGACGACGGTTGTCGGAGTAGAGAAGCAGGTGACGTAGTCGGGGAAGAGGCGAGGACGCTGGCGGCGAAGCTGTAGTGTATGAAGACGTAGAAAGCGGCGGTCGCAGCAGCGGCCTGGAGTGGTCATGCTTGACGCCTAGATGGGCGTGGAGGTGGTCGGCGGGACCCGCAACGGCCAGCAGTGGCCATGCAGGTTACCTGTGGAGGCGCGGCGGCGGTACTCGAAGTAGGCGAGGAAGAACCCGGCGGCGTGACGAAGACCATGCGCGGACGGAGGCGACCCGCGCCTAAGGGGCGGCGCTGTGGTGGCCTCAGACGTCGGTGCGCGGGAGACGGCGAAGGTGACCGCGTGCGGAGACGCCACGGCCCGAGGGGCGGCGTAGCTGTAGAGCGCGAGTCGGTGCAGCGGCGGGACGTCACCAGCGACGTACACGCCTCGGAAGGCGTGTCGTTGCCTAGCGGCGTGGACCAAAGGCGGCGGCGCTGTGGCCGCGACGCAGCGGCAACCCGATGCTCGATCGGTGGTAGGCGCGTGCTCGGGGACGTGCTTGGCGTAGACGTGCGCGCGATCGGTTGATCAGACCGACGGCAGCTCTGTACGCGCCATGGCGAGGACGACGCGCAGATCAGAGTCGATGCGGCGTTGTCGTTGATGTCCCGGGCGATGACGGCGAAGACGGACCAGCGATGGAGACCGCGCGGGCGAGACAGCCTGCTGCGTCGCACGTAGGCGTCCCGTGTGTGACGCGTGCGGCCGGCCGCGCGGTTGATGAAGATGGCCGGTGCAGTCGACGCCGAGGTTGGAGTAGAGGCGCGTGATGACGACGGCGGTGGGCGACTCAATCCGATCTATGATCGGTAAAACCAAAAAGAAAAAACGCCGGTCGAGCGACCGGCGGAGCAAAAAGAAAACCAATCTACGGATTGGAAAAAAAAGACTCGAGGGCAGCGGATCAACAGATCGGCGGACGAACCCTCATACGGGTTGCGCGGCCCCCGGAGTAGACCATGGAGAGACCTTCCCGGGGGCGGCGCGGCGCGGAAGCTGTGCGGCGGCTAGGTCAGGAACGGCGCCGCTCTGATACCATGTAGAAGTATAGAGAGAGATATTGGCGGAATATGTTGGATGTTGTATTGCGCCTCATGGGCGAGTATATATAGGGTACAAGACTTGGAGGCTAAGAAGCTCTCCTAGAGATAAAGCAGGAGATGAATGACAAATCCTATATAAATCCCGTGACATCTAATACTACCTAATATATCTCTAACAGACCCGATCTGCTCAAGGGCGAGCTGCCACCGGAGATGGCTTCGACTAGCGTGTCGGTTAGCGGCGAGCCGAGGTGGCCCACTCTCATGCAAGTAAACATCATGCCCGACCAACACCTCAGCATCCCGCCGATCGCCGCCGATGGTTCGGCTGCACCTATCACCGGTGTTTAGCGACGAGAGATGGTATTGCTGGGCGCTCCGCCTTCGTATCCATCGGCCGTCGCCGCCCTGGTCACCTAATTACGCAGGGAGATTGTGAGTAGTGGTGGCACAGTTATTGGGGCAGAGATTTATCTTTTGGAATACAGCGTGGTCAGAACTCACACCAGAGAAGATGGAGATCTAAAGGTTAAAGAAGTGAATCGGAGAGCATCGAAAGAAGACGCTTCGTGACGGCAACGAGGAAGAGAGATGGCAGGGGTCGCGCTCGACGATGCGGGTGAGATTTTTCAAGATCAGCGTGACGGTCGAAAGAAGACGCTTGGTGACGGCAACGAGGCAGATATATGACAGGGGTCGCCCCCGACGATGTGGGTGAGATTTTTTAAGATCAGCGCGACGATTTTTCTTTGTAACCATGCTATCGATGCATGCCAATAGGTCTGTGGTACATCTCAGCCAGGGAAAAAGATTATTCATAGACTCGAGCTGGTGTTTAGCTTGACCAGCAACTATGCGCTGAGAGCTGCTAGGCATGGACCTCGCTGTAATCAGTTCGCACAAAGAATAGAATTACCAAAAGATACGCAAATCACTCTGTCTAGCCAGCCAAACGAAAAGTACGTACCTACACTATATCTATCTTTTCCCTAGCTGGTGCCAATCCTTTCCTATCATCTAGCTCCTCATTATTTATTTGGTGCTTGGCAATGTATTTATCTAGGTACTTTTGCTGAATTACTAACTTTTCAAAGCTTCAAATCTAGCAAAAAGAAATTTACCAAAAATATTAAACTACTATTCACCTCAATAAAATAGTAATAATACCCTAATACTAGAAAATAATGTAATTAAATGTTTATAGATACATGCAATTCTCCAAGATCAACTTTGCTGGCCAAAATAAAAGACGGACATTCCCTCACTAAAAAAACACGGGTATGCACTTGAGTGAAACCCTCATGGTCCGAACTACTCCTATTAGTATTATCTCTGCATGTTATTTATCTATTGTTAGAATTTCACCTAAACATATAATTGTAATAAAAACATCTTAATAGTTCATAATAGTATATATGTTCTGCAAAAAGCAGCTGAATTTTCTAACATATTAACTAGCCATTGGCTTTTGTCGGCTATATATTGGGTGGTTGCTGTTTTTTGTATCGATTTTTTCTTTTGATATCCATCGGCTATATACTGATGAGGTGGCAACTACACCTTGATTCTAAGATCCGCCACTGTAGGTAATACTCGCTTATTTTTTTCCATTATGTTCGGTGGAAGAACAACTTATTTGATATTAACTTACTATATACACTTAACAGATGCACCGAAACTAAAATATAATAATTTACAACGTATTTTTTCATACCTCTGTCGTATTCGGATTATTTTTCATTCATACAAGTTATGAACTAGATTAGATATGTGTGAGGCGAATCTCAAAGGTGTATTGAAAAGAAATTATGAATGTGTATTACTTAATTATGTCAGCGCTCGGACTACAGGCACTATTACAGTTTTCAAAAGCAACTCCTCCATGAAGGGAGGGACTTTGCTAATTCATTAGGAACACACAGTTTCCAGATCTACTTACTTTGATCGCTATGAAAACGGTCAGGTTTTGGAACAAAAGTTGAACTTCAGGTGGGATTCCAGCCGTGGCAGATTTCGCTTTTCTTCCAAGGCCATTCAGGTCATTGACCATAGCAGCACAATCGCTCTCTAAATATCAGGCTTAGCAGCCATTGCCACTACAGGTTTGATATATCATTTAAGGTTTGATATATCATTTAACATCGCCAGAGATTCGCCATATTCCATTGACCCGTAATACGACAGGAAATCCCATGAGAACATAAAACCTTAACCTCTTCAAAGGTGTGTTGTATTGTAACTTACGATTATTTAATGAATATGCATACCGACCGGTGATCATTGAGTTCGTTTTCATAGAACATTGTTCCTTCGTTTTTGGATAGCTATAGAAAAAGTAGTAACACGATGGGTATAGTACTCTTCTTGAGAATTCATGGATTTCAAAATAAGAATCAAAGTAAGTGCCTAAAAATGCATATGTAATTTTGAACATAATATCTAAAGATTATTTTGATACTTTATGCATCGATTAATGCAGAATCAAGGGATGCCCCTTTTTCGAAGAAAAAAACACCTAAAGCCCTTTTTATTGTGTACTATTTGTTTTCCTCCTACTAAAAAAATGAAACACCATAAATCATGGAAAAAATTTATATGATTTGAAAATAGCTAGCCCGTGCAGCTGCACGGGTTGATGGCTAGTTGTACTACTAATGAAAATGGGATTGGAGAGCCCCTGACTTATTCTATGAGTCCCATATCTCTTGAGATTGATCAACTACCTTGTTATATTATTAATAAAAGTAAGTTTGAAAGTTTTTATTCCACTATTCTTGAACTTGATAAAAATTATGTGTTTGGAAATCATGAGAAACATGCTACATGTGATAGTTATATTGTTGAGTTTGTTCATGAAGCTACTGAAAATTATTATGAGAAAGGAAAATATGGTTGTAGAAATTTGCATGGTACTAAAACACCTCTCTATATGCTTAAAATATTGAAGTTACTCTTGCTTTATCTTCTTATGCTTGTTACTTTGCTCTTCATGAACTTGTTTATGTACAAGATTCTTTTGCATAGAAAGCATGTTAGACTTAAATGTGTTTTGGATTTGCCTCTTGATGCTCTCTTTTGCTTCAAATACTATTTCTTGCGAGTGCATCATTAAAACTGCTGAGCCCATCTTAATGGCTATAAAGAAAGCAACTTCTTGGGAGATAACCCATGTGTTATTTTGCTACAGTACTTTATTTTATATTTGTGTCTTGGAAGTTGTTTACTACTGTAGCAACCTCTACTTATCTTAGTTTTGTGTTTTGTTGTGCCAAGTGAAGCCTCTAATCGAAGGTTGATACTAGATTTGGATTTCTGCGCAGAAACAGATTTCTATCTGTCACGAATCTGGACTGTTTTCTCTGTAGGAAAATCAGAAAAATATGCCAATTTACGTGCGTGTTCCTCAGATATGTACGCAACTTTCATTAGTTTTGAGTTTTCTGATTTGAGCAACGGAAGTATTTTATTAAAATTCGTCTTTACTGGTTGTTCTGTTTTGGCAGATTCTGTCTCTGTTTTTTGCATTGTCTCTTGTGGACTTTAAGCGAGCTTTTCTAGACATAGAGAGCTGTAGCTAATGTTTTATTGAGTTCTTGCAATGTGCCACTACAGGACCAAGGTGGATTCAAATTTTTTGAGTACTAACCCCTCTAATGAAGTTTATGAGAAGTTTGTTGTGAAGGAAGTTTTCAAGGGTCAAGAGAGGAAGATGATATATGATCAAGAAGAGTGAAAAGTCTAAGCTTGGGATGCCCCCGTGGTTCATCCCTGCATATTTCAAGAAGACTCAAACGTCTAAGCTTGGGGATGCCCAAGGCATCCCCTTCTTCATCAACTTATCAGGTTTCTTCTATTGAAACTATATTTTTATTCGGTCACATCATATGTGCTTTACTTGGAGCGTATGTGTGTTTATTTTCGTTTTGTCTTTGTTTGAATAAATTCGGATCCTAGCAATCCTTGTTTGGGAGAGAGACACGCTCCGCTTTTTCATATGAACACTTGTTCTTTGTTTTACTTTTAATGTTCAATGATAAAAGTTGGAAGCTACAATACTTATCTTTATTTGGTTGGAAGCAGAAAATGCCTCATATGTCTTGGATAATTTGATACTTGGCAATTGTTTTGAGCTCTCAAGTAGATCATAAGTTTTTGCATGTAGTTTAAACCTATTAGTGGAGAACTACCGTAAAGCTTGTTAAAATTGGTTTGCATAATTGATCTCTCTTAAGGTCTAGATATTTTCCGGTAAAAGTGTTTGAGCAACAAGGAAGACAGTGTAGAGTATTATAATGCTTGCAATATGTTCTTATGTAAGTTTTGCTGTACCGGTTCATACTTGTGTTTGCTTCAAACAACCTTGCTAGCCTAAGCCTTGTACTGAGAGGGAATACTTCTCATGCATCCAAAATCCTTGAGCCAACCACTATGCCATTTGTGTCCACCATACCTACCTACTATGTGGTATTTCCTGCCATTCCAAAGTAAATTGCTTGAGTGCTACCTTTAAACAATTCAAAATGCTTCTCAATTTGTGTTTATGTTTCATAGCTCATGAGGAAGTATGTGGTGTTTAGCTTTCAACCTTTTCATTTACTTTTGACGGACTCTCACATGGACTAGTGGCACATCCGCTTATCCAATAATTTTGCAAAAAGAGCTGGCAACGGGATTCCCAGTCCCAAATTAATTAACTTAAATAGACACTCCTCCATGGTTTGTGATTGTTGGACGGCACCCGAAGGATTCGGTTAGCCATGGCTTGTGTAAGCAAAGGTTGGGGGGAGTGTCATCATCATAATAAAACTAAAATAAAAAGGCACTCCTTCATGGTATGAGATTATTGGCAGGCACCCGAGGATTCGGTTAGCCATGGTTTGTGTAAGAAAGGTTGGAAGGAGTGCCACATAAATATGCAAATAATTCATGGGAGCCGCTCTTGAAAGTCCGGTTGGCGAGGTAGTTGGTGTACCCATTACCATTCGTTGACAACAACAAACACCTCTCAAAATTTTACTTTTATGCTCTCTTTATGTTTTCAAAACCAAAGCTCTAGCACAAATATAGCAATCGATGCTTTCCTCTTTGAAGGACCATTCTTTTACTTTATGTTGAGTCAGTTCACCTATCTCCTTCCACCTTAGAAGCAAACACTTGTGTCAACTGTGCATTGATTCTTACATACTTGCATATTTGCATTCATCATATTAATCTATGTTGACAATATCCATGAGATATACATGTTGAAAGTTGAAAGCAACCGCTGAAACTTATATCTTCCTTTGTGTTGCTTCGATGCCTTTACTTTGAATTTATTGCTTTATGAGTTAACTCTTGTGCAAGACTTTTGATGCTTGTCTTGAAAGTATTATTCATGAAAAGTTTTGCTACATGTTATCTATTTGTTAGCAACTATAGATTATTGCCTTGAGTCACTTCATTCATTTCATATGCTTTGTAATAGTATGATCAATGTTATGTAAGTAGCATGTCACTACAGAAATTATTCTTTTTATCGTTTACCTGCTCGGGACGAGCGAGAACTAAGCTTGGGGATGCTGATACGTCCCCGACGTATCCATAATTTCTGTCATTCCATGCTTGTTTTATGACAATACTTACATGTTTTGCTTGCACTTTATGATGATTTCATGCATTTTCCGGAACTAACCTATTAACGAGATGCCACAGTGCCGGTTCTCGTTTTCTGCTGTTTTTGGTTCCGAGAAAGGCTGTTCGGGCAATATTCTCGGAATTGGACGAAATCAACGCCAAACCTCCTATTTTTCCCGGAAGGCTCTAGAACACCGAAGAAGAGTCGGAGAGGGGCCAGGGGGCCACCACACCACATGGCGGCGCGGGCCAGACCCTGGCCGCGCCGGCCTAGGGTGTGGCGCCCCGGGTGCCCCCCTGCGCCGCCTCTTCGCCTATAAAATCCCTTTCGACCTAAAAACACCGTACCAATTGACGAAACTCCAGAAAGACTCCAGGGGCGCCGCCACCGTCGCGAAACTCCAATTCGGGGGACAGAACTCTGTTCCGGCACCCTGCCGGAACGGGGAAGTGCCCCCGGAAGCCATCTCCATCAACGCCATCGCCTCCACCATGCTCCGTGAGTAGTTCCCCCATGGACTACGGGTTCTAGCAGTAGCTATGTCGGTATACTCTCCTCCATGTACTTCAATACAATGGTCTCATGAGCTGCCTTACATGATTGAGATTCATCTGATGTAATCGGTTTTGTGTTTGTTGGGATCCGATGGATGATACATTATGATTAGTCTATCTATAAAGTTTGTGAAGTTATTGTTGCTGCAATCTTGTTATGCTTAATGCTTGTCACTAGGGCCCGAGTGGCATGATCTTAGATTTAAGCTTTATATTATTGCTTAGATTGTATCTACAAGTTGTATGCACATGTCACCGTCCGGAACCAAAGGCCCCGAAGTGACAAGAATCGGGACAACCGGAGGGGATGGTAGTGATGTGAGGATCACATGTTTTCACGGAGTGTTAATGCTTTGCTCCGGTACTCTATTAAAAGGAGTACCTTAATATCCGAGTAGTTTCCCTTGAGGCCCGGCTGCCACCGAGCTGGTAGGACAAAAGATGTTGTGCAAGTTTCTCATTGCGAGCACGTACGACTATAATTGGAAAACATGCCTACATAATTAATAAGCTGGATGTTCTGTCTTAATGCTTTGATTCCTATCAATTGCCCAACTGTAATTTGTTCACCCAACACTTGTCACTTGTTATTGGAGAGTTACCACTAGTGTAGATCGCTGGGAACCCCGGTCCATCTCTCATCATAATATACTTGTTCTACATGTCATTGGAAGTAGTATCAACTATCTTCTTGTGCCATCGCTCTCATATTGCTATTACTGCTGCTGTGTTACTGTTACTATTGCTCTCATATCACTGCTACTTTCACATCACCCCTGTTACTAGTGCTTTTCCAGGTGCAGCTGAATTGACAACTCAGTTGTTAAGGCTTATAAGTATTCTTTACCTCCCCTTGTGTCGAATCAATAAATTTGGGTTTTACTTCCCTCGAAGACTATCGCGATCCCCTATACTTGTGGGTCATCATTGTGTTCTAGTTTTTCTCTTCTTTCTATATTTTTCATGTCTCTTATCAGGCTGTGTTGCTTCTTCTGTGTTGCGTTTTCCTTGACACAGTCGTCGAAGAACAACGTATGAACTCGCGAGCCGAGGTTCTCCTTGAACTCGCCAAAAAGAATGATATTGACTTCTGGGCTGATGAGAATCGTACCCGACGAATTTTTCAGTTCCAGGATCGAGCCACTCAAGTTCGGAAATTCCGAGATTTCTTCGGCACCACTTTGGCCATGGTGTATAACGCTATGTTTCCTCGGAACCCTCAGCCTGCGAATCTTACTGAGCTTATGGATAAGTTTAGGGATCTGGAGAGTATCCACGACTTTGTCAAGGCCTAGATGGTGGCCGGTGCAAAGTTTGCTCTGATTTGGTTGAAGGTATGTCACTCGAAATTGGACTTCAACAATCTCTTAGACATTTTTTACCGCAAGACATCGAAGAGGAGGGTAAACATTGATAAACACAATGAAGTTGCGTCACCTGTTGCCGAGAAAATGATCGATGAGCTTGTTCGGTACGACACCGCTTTCTTCACGGATCTTCGGTCTGCCAAGGAGAACATAGCCATAGATAGATTTATGTGAAAGCTATATTTTTTTCTTTTCCCGAGATACGTAGTCTGAGCCGAATATATTTGTAACTCGTATATATTGTAATTATTGCATGACTTATGTACAGTCAAGGCAAATTTGCATGTTATTGTTTTCTTTTCAAGCCCCCGAGTGTACTCGTTGGCGTACCTGTGTTTATTATTCGCGAGGTTTTTTGTTAACCAAGACGAATAATTTTGAGCTATGTTTTTAGAGTCGAGTATATTTTGCAAATTCTTCGGGTACGAGCCCTCAAGCCTTGCGAGAAAAATATATACCATCACTATTTTTATTATATTGCAGCATTGAAAGCCCGCCTCATTAAAAACCTTCCAGCCCCACTCGGTGCCCTGAAAGGAAAATAGTGCGTCTGAAAACTTGCGAGCTCTTCAGTACAACGTATGCTTACATAGTCGATACTATATTGCTCTCTAAGCGTAGAAACACCGAGGCTGCGCCACTTTCCATGGGTTTGGTTCGTCTTTCCCTGTCTTCTTGTCCTTCAATCTGTATGCTCCTCCTGGAATTACTTTAGTGACTATGTATGGCCCCACCCATGGAGACTCGAATTTTTCGTGGCTTTCTTGCTTGAGCCGAAGAACTAGATCGCCAACTTCGAACGACCTGGGCCGCAGTCGCCGACTATGATAATTCTTGAGATTTTGCTGATACGTTGTTACTCTCGAGAGTACTTCATCTTGGCTTCATCTAGTGCGTCCACATCATCTTCGAGTGCTTTCTGTGAGGTTTCTTCATCATATTCTGCAACTCTGGGAGAGTCATGTTCTATTTCTATCGGGAGTACTGCCTCAGCTCCGTGAACCAAGAAGAACGGAGTTTCTTGGGTTGCTGTATTGCGCGTTGTTCATATGCTCCATAATACATTGGGTAACTCCTCCACCCAATTGTGTCGTGCCTTATCCAGTGCAGTTAGCAATTGCTTCTTGAATCCATTGCAGATAATGTCGTTTGCTTTTTCGACTTGGCCATTGATTTGCGGGTGCGCGACCGATGCAAACTGTAGTTTGATGCCGATTTCATTGCAGTACTCTTTAAATTCTTGGGAAGTGAAATTGCTGCCATTGTCCGTAACTATGCTGTTAGGGACGCCGAATCGAAAAACTATCCCCTTGATGAAGATAACCACTGATGCTGCATCTGCCGATGTTACTGGTACTGCTTCAATCTACTTTGTAAATTTATTGACAGCCACCAGTATATACACGTGTCCTCCGGGCCAGGACTTGTGCAATTTCCCAACCATGTCTAAACCACATTGCGCGAAAGGCCACGCCAATGGTATCGGCATCAGTTCAGCTGCTGATGAGTGAGGTTTTGATGCAAACATCTGACACGCCTCACAGGTTCGTACGATTTCCTTTGAATCCTCTATTGTTGAGAGTCAATAGAATCCTGCTCGAAAAGCTTTGGCTGCTATTGCTCGGCTGCTGGCGTGGTGGCCGCATATTCCCCCGTGTATGTCCTTCAATATGATCCGCCCTTCCTCGAGTGTCACACACCTTTGCAGTACTCCTGAGACGCTTCGCTTTTATAGTTCTCCCTTGACCATGGTGAAGGCCTTGGATCGTCAAATAACTCGCCTTGCTTCGACCGGATCGTCGGGTATCTCTTTCTTTGTGATGTACGCCGGGTATACTTGCATCCAGGGGACTTGGATTATCATGACCTCGTCTGGTTCCTCCTCATCTTCCGATGTATTCGCCTCTGGAGCTGCTGGAGCCCCCGAGTCTTTCTTGGACTTATCATTTTTCTTCGGCTGCTTTGGTACCTTCTTTACCTTGGTTGACCTCTCTCTTATTTCCTCCCAACAGACTCCAGGTGGTATTGGGAGACATTGCGAGCCGATGTTTGCCAAAACGCCGGCTTCGTCGTTGCTAAGACTGCTGATGTGTTTGACTTCGCAGCCATCAAAGAGTTTTTCGAGTTCATTGTATACCTCCTTGTATGCTATCATACTGTCGTTGACTGCGTCGCACTTGTTCATCACTTGTTGAGCCACTAACTGGGAGTCACCGAATATTTTTAGGCGGGTAGCACCGCATGCCTTAGCCATCTTCATCCCATGGATTAGAGCCTCATATTCCGCTTCATTATTTGATGCATTGGGAAAAGTGATCCGCAGTATGTACTTCATCTTATTACCCTGGGTGAGACCAGTATTACGCCTGCTCCTGCTCCTTCTCGCCTCTTGGACCCATCAAAATTCATGTGCCAGGTACGCGATAAATCTGGGGGTCCCGTGTTTTGCAACTCCATCCACTCTGCGACGAAGTCAGGCAGGATTTGCGACTTGATCGCCTTTCTTTTCTCATATGTGATGTCCCGAGGGGAAACCTCGATTTCCCAAAGGGAGACACGTCCTGTAGCTTCTGGATTATTCAATATATTTGAGAGGGGAGCCTCGTTAACCACTATTATCGGGTGTGCCGAAAAATAGTGCCTTAGCTTCCTTGCTGACATGAAAAATCCATATGCCAGCTTCTGATACTGCGGGCAGCGATGTTTGGATGGTGATAAGACTTCACTAAGGAAATATATTGGCCGCAGCACCCCATGAATCTTTCTTTCTTCCTCTTTCTCTACCACGAGGATTATGCTGACCACCTGAGGTGTGGCCGCAATGTATAACAGGAGAGGTTCCTTATCCTTTGGAGCTACCAATATTGGTGGTGTTGAAATTGTGCGCTTGAGATGCTGAAAAGCTTTGTCTGCTTCTTCGTTCCACTCGAATTTTCTCCTTGCTTGATGAGCGCGTAAACGGGGATCGCTTTTTCTCCTAACCTTGCGACAAATCTGCTCAAAGTTGCGACTCGCCGAGTCAGTTGGTGTATTTCCTTGAGCTTAGTTGTCTTCCTCATCGTCACGATGGCTTGTATTTTTTCTGGGTTACCCTCGATTCCTCTGGCTGACACTAACTATCCGAGAAGTTCCCCCGCAGGAACTCCAAAGGAACATTTCATCAGGTTCAGCTTGAGATGGAACTTGTCTTGATTGTCGAAGGTTTCTCGCAGGTCATCAATGAGAGAGAACCCTGTCTTTGTTGTAATGACGACATCGTCGATGTATACTTGAACGTTTTTGTCAATCTGCGTGATGAGACACTTCTGCATCATCCTCTTATATGTGGCTCCCGCGTTTTTCAACCCGAAGGGCATTGTCCTGTAGCAGAACACGCCGTAAGGGGTTATGAAAGCTGTTTTTACTTCATCTTCTTCTTTTAAGCGGACCTGGTTGTAACCAGAATATGCATCCAAGAAGGAAAGACGTCCGCAACCCACTGTGGAGTCGATAATTTGATCGATCCTCGAGAAGGAAAAGTGATCCTTTGGACAATGTTTATTGAGACACGTGAAGTGACGCACATGCGAAAGACCTCAGTGTTTTTCTTCGGGACCAGCATTGGATTGGCAACCCATGTGGCCTCGGTGTGTAACTCCTTGATGAAACCCGCTTCTTTGAGTCGACGGATCTCAGAAAGCATCGTTTTACGGTATGGCTCAGAAAAATGCCACAAAGGTTGTCGTACTGTTCTGGCTCTTGGATCTAGATTAAGTGGATGCTTGGCAAGTTCCCTGGGTACTCCTGGCATGTCAGCTGGACACCATGCGAAGATTTCCCAGCGCTTACGGAGGAACTCGACGAGCGTGCTTTCCTATGCACTATCCAAGTTTGTTGCGATGGATGTCATTTTCTTGGGATCTATCGGGTGAATCTGCACTTCCTTAGAGTTCTTGGAGATGTCAAAAGTCTGCTCTTGCAAGGGTCTTCCTCCGTCAGGTAACACGTCGTAATTGGTGGTGAACTTTGATGCTTCATACTCGGCCTGCATCCCGAAGGTTTCAGAAAGCCTATGAAAATCCTTGTCGCACTTATCTACCATTGCAAAACTTCCTTTCACCGTGATTGGACCCTTGGGTCCAAGCATCCTCCATATCAGGTATTTATAATGCGGCACAACCATGAATCTGGCGTATGCGGGTCGTCCCAAGAGAGCGTGGTACTGTGATGGGAAATCTATAACTTCAAACTCCAGCTTCTCCCTCCTGCAATTTTCTCGAGTTCCAAACTCTACGTCGAGATTGATCTTTCCCAAAGGATAGTTCGGCTTGTCCGGCGTGATGCCGTGGAAATGCGTGTCCGTTGGTGTCAGGTTTTCCAAAGAAATATCCATCTTCCTCAATGTATCTGCGTACATAAGGTTTAGGCTGCTTCCTCCATCGATAAATATGCGCGCGACCTCGAACCCTGCAATCACCGCTGGTAAAATCATGGCTGATTTCCCTGGTCGTTGAACTTGAGGCGGGTGGTCCGCTTGGGTGAATCCTATGTCCTAGTCTGACCAATTAAGGTACTCGATGGTTGGTGGTGGCATTTTCTCTGCCATGTATACTTGCCGCGAAATTAGCTTCTGGACCCTATTCGAGGGCCGGCCCTTCTGAATCATCGACACCGCTCCCGCTGTGTCGATGTACTCGACATTGCCGCCCGGAGGCGCCGCCAGTTGCAACTGATGCTGATTTGCATTGGTGATCGCTGGTGGTGTTGGCAGGTGGATTTCACTCCTTGGCCCTTGCGCATACCCCCTATTTGCTGCTTGTGTATTGGCATTATGCGCATATCTGTGCAAAGCTTGGAAAGTTCGACAGTCTTTCTGAAGATGGCCTGACTGTCTTTTTTCCTCACTGTCGAGGAAAAAGTGCATCTGACACGGTCCATTCAGAAGATCTTCGGGTGATATATTTTGCGGCCTCGGAAACCGTGGACGATTATTTTGTCTGTTGGAGCTTGGCGCATCTCTATGATCATTGCGCTGATCATTGCCTCTCTGATAGTCATCCCGGTGATTTCCTCCGCTATTTCCTCGGAAGCCAGCCGCCACTTGGCTGGGACCGTCATTATCTGAGAAGTGGTGATAATGTCGTCTATTTTGTTTGTTGTTTCTGTTCCGATCCTCCTCGGGTGATCTATGTCGTTTGTTCTGGATAGCATCTTCGCCATCCGCCCAGCGATTCTCTATCTCCATGAGCTCCGCTATTGTCCTCGGGTTGGATCTACCCGAGTCCTCGATCAAATCTCTCCTTCGGATCCCTCCGTCCATCACGTTGCTTGCTGTCGACGATGTTGACGATGTTGATGATGTCATCGAGATCACCTCATTGACGCCTCTAATTCCCACAGATGGCGCCAATTGACAAGGGATTAACTTGTCAATGCCTACGGATTGTAGACTTGGGTTTTCTTAGAAAATAGAGGACAAGTAGATCTCGAGGGTTCAGCCGAAACAGGTACTCGACTATAAAAAAACTAGGGTTTGTGTTGACAATGATTCGATCCTCTCTTTCTCCCTCGACTCCCCTTTATATAGGAGGTGGAGCCGAGGCTTTCGTATCGTACAAGTTACAAAGTACGGGAAACTTATTTGAGTCCTTCCCATATTGATACAAGTCTTTTATTCCTAATCTATCTCTATTTTCCATATCGATGCTTATTGGGCTTCCGAGCTTCATAAATTTCGGGTCGTGGGCCTTCAATTATCCCCGGGTACCTTATTCGGCATGCCCATCATCAAGGATGCCTATGTCACATGGTGAAAAAATAAAGAAGTGATCTCTCCCAGATGTTTAGCACCCGCCATAATCCATTTTCTACTCTCATCTTTGATCTTTTGCATAAGGACCATCGGCATCACAACCTTATTGGTGAAAACTCTTGCCTTTGTTTCCTTCCATATCTCCCATGCAATCAAATTTATGGAAGATTTCATGCCTTCGAGGTAGGCAGTTGGCGACTTGGAGATTGCATGACAATACTCGAGCACCATCGAGCATCCCTGGCCCAGGACCTACAGTAAGAATGGAGAAGAAATCCAAGAAGCTGCGGCTTGCCAGATCCTCTTGGAGAATCGACACTCAAACATAATGTGTCTCGTTTTCTCCGACTGGCATTTGCAATGCTAACATGTGGGTGATGAGGCCATCCATGGATCGTGAGGTGGTCGGAGGTCCACAACCTATTCTGAATGGCTAACCAAGCGAGGAATCAACACTTTGGAGGCGCCCTAGTCCTCCAAATAACCTTTTTTAAAGAATGGAACTCAGTCGATGAATTGTGCCTTATATATAAGGCGACACCATCGTGTAAGCGATGTTTGGAGTTAGAGTCCAAGAGATGGTGTCGAGCCAGGGCAGAGTACAACATCCTGGAGCAATCCCTAGAGTCTGGAACATGTGTTCGACCGTGAAGTTGTCAATGTCGATGTTGGTGATCCACTTGCAGTTCTGGAATGCCTCGTGGGCACATCTCTTCTTCCATGTGGAGAGACCTCAACTAGTTTCGGAGCAATCGAGTTTGGAGTCTTGCCATTGAGCCATGAAGAGGACCAGAACGAGGTTCTGAGTCCATTACCAATGGTAACCTTAGTAGCCGCATTGGAATTAAACATTGAAATTAAAGTTGCCGATCCGTTTCATCATTTGTAGTTTCAATACGTACCCATGTTTTGCCACGAACGAGCCACAGCCAATGAAGCCACGGCACACATGTACACTTGTACAGCCAATTTGTCTAAACCTGCTAAACCCGACCAACCAAACTTGTACCCTGCCACAAGACAGTTGATAAATCCTATGATGTGGCACTGAACTGCTCCAAGTTCAGTACCAGGGCAGAATTCCAATCGAGGTGTGCACTCACTCAATCTTGCCCTGGTGCATGGGTAATTTAACTGCCGGTCCCTTTGACTTACGCTGCCCCTCTCAGGGGCTCGTGTCAAACCTCCGTCAGAAAGCCTTCGAAAATCAAAGCCATCGAAAGTGTGCTCGGTGCGGGAATGTTCTAACTTTGTAATCAAGTTATTATCCTTGGTCAAGTGTTGACCTGCTTGCGCATGTGGACGCTGACGTTCCAGAATTTCTTATTAGGAGAACTTGTTGCAAGTTTGACAAGTCCTTTGTAGCAGTTCGAACCCCAACTCGATCTTCAGATATTCAACGAGTTCGTTAAACAACTACGTCCCACTAGGCCACTACCAGCAACTGTTCAACGCATCCGTGCTACTTGCAGTACTAGTATATTAATCCATGCGCACAAACAGTCTATTTACAACAAAGACTGCTGGTAGTGAATAATTTGAGACCTTTTTTGTTTGCGAATCAATTTGAGACCTTTTGTTTGCGACTGTGCCATGCGAACTGTACTAGTATTCCATTTGTATGATTCATCAAGCAAATGGAACAACCGTATTTTGTAGACAGATGCTACTCTACTATACTGCACTACAAGTGGCATGGCGCCAAGCCGCCAGCACGTGTTGAAAGCGGCAACTGATTTCTGGCGAAGAAACTGAACTGATCAAGGAGTATCGCCTTCTACAACCAGCACGGAGCAGGTGACTGACTGCTGTGTGCGCGCGCCAACCGTTCTCCAACCATCTTCTTGCGCAAGTTCAATAGTTGCAGGGAATCCTAACCACTCCGCCGTCCTTTGGGCCAACAGTAAAGAATACAACGGATCTTACAAAATGATAAGTAAAATTATCACTAGCAGTACAAAAATCTCAGTTCATCGGTTGCATCGCAAGTTTGTACAGCGACCTCTTGAGAAATTTCCCCGTGCTCCAAGCTGCTAGCCTTGCCTGATCCGTCCGGCCGGGGGAAAGTACTCACGGGTGTCGCGTGACGGAGGAAGCGACGGCGAGACGCCACCGACGATCTCTCTGCTGCGCCGAGCATATCCTGTGATCCAAAACAGAAACAGGGGCGAGACGTGGCCACACACTCCAGAAACTGAAATAGAAGCAGCAAGTTGTTTTTTTTTTTTTTTTGACATAGAAGCAGCAAGTTGTTGTGGCAACTGGCAACCAACAATCATCCATGGTGGATAAGCCAAACCAGACGCATGTTTGTATGTATGTCTCCATTTAGTCACTCATGTATATATATCCAAAACCATATATAGGGGCCTTATACACATCGGAGAGGACGACGAACTATACAATCTCTATATACACTGGCAGTATGTACTATGTACACTGGACGGGCAGTGTCTCCCAGCCTGATCCCACCGGCTTCTATTATTTACAGCGGTGAATTATTAGGGGAATTTCTCCCGGGTTTTCTTTCCTATGCACAGTATGTACTATGTACGAGTAACTCGCGGCTATGGCATGTCGACGCTGTTGGTTGGTTCACTGGCGGCTGTCGCCGGAAAAGGAGACGCTGGAGAGACGGCTGGGCTGGGGGCGGGGGTGAAACCCACCGGCGGCGCGTCTCTGGTGCAGCGACTTCTGGGGCGGTGAGAGCGCCCTGCGGACCAACAAACGGCTACCCGCGCCGGAGCCGGTCGAGACGACGGCGGAAGGCGGCGGAGAAGGCGGGGAGGCGGGCTTCTTGCTGTGGATGTGGCCGGCCGGGGCCTCCTGCGTGCGCTCCTTGTGGCGGCTGCAGCGGAAGGATCCCGGATGATTCGTGGGTGAACACATGCATGAGCGACGGCTCTTGACGGCGGCGGCAGACGCAGGCGGTGACGAGACGCTGACAGAGTTGGCGGGCGAGCGGACGGCGGGGAGGTTGACGCGATTGGGGGAGGCGGATCCATAGTTGGGAATTGGTAGGACCGGCCCGCTGAGCCGGGTTGCAGCTGCATTAGCCATGGGAGGTCAGAGATCAGAGACTGTGAGCAGTTGGAATATCGGGTGTGGGAAAGGGGAGCTACAAGGGAGTGCCTTCGTGGGTATATAAAGGGAGGCAAACCAGCCACAGGGGCACTTCGGTAGTTTCGCGTGATTTGGTGAGAGTCGGAGTTTCCAAGGTTTATTAAGCAAACTAAACAGTCACGATGGCAATTTTATCCACGGATCCGGGTATCCACGGATATTCGACCCGCCGGGCACGGGTATGGAGGGTTGGTTGTGTCCACGGATTTCATGGGGCGGATATCCAATAATTCATGGAGCGGGCACGGGCAGAGCTTTTGCTCCATGGATATTCGATGGATATCCAACTGACATGTGGGACCCACATGTCAGTGACACATGCGATTTTACCTACGATTGGCTGTCTTTTTTAGGCCCAAATCACCAAATCCTTAATTTAAGCCTTAATGATTTTATACTCTAAATAATCACGGAACCGCCTTGTGATGGTAGGGCTTCCGCCGGCCGCATTGACTGTGGATCTGCGTTGATTGCTCCGCCTCCTCGGTAATGTGATATATTGTTGCTTTGATATTCCTATGAATTGTCGACATAATTATGGTTGAAATGCTACTGAAATAATGTCGAAATCCTGCCAAAATATGCATGTTAGCTTATTATTGAGGAAATGCAAGTGAAATATTGCTGAAATGGTACTCAAATTTTATGGGCGTGGATATCCATGGATATCCAGGTATCCATCGGATTTGGATTTGGGGTGACATCCATGCCCATGGATACTTTCGTGGGCGGGGCAGAGTGAGGTTGATGGATTTGGGCATGGATCTAGTTTTCCTATATCCGTCCAAACCCGCTCCATTGCCATCCTTACTAAACAGGGTTATGAGAGTAAATCGGTGGGCGGCTGTCCCCTGGGCCCGGACGGCAGCACACCGGAACGGGTCGTAGATTCAGGTAAGGTAGGTCCACTGCCCTAATATTCTTGGGTTCCATAAGCCAACTTCTTCTGAAAATTTCTTAGCAAAGTTCCAGTCAATTTCTAGCATCACAAACTAAGTACTGAGTACCGACTGAGTGTATCTTTTAGCACGTAATAAATAAACACGTTAACTTGTCATGTTTTGATTCTTTGAATAGATATAAACTAGAGGATACCCCGCACCATGCTGCGGAAAATTTTAGCCAACATGTAAAAATTTAAAATTGATATATAAAACAACTAACTAATAACCTTGACATAATGTTTTAAGTACATAATTTTTTCTAGCAATCTTATGGGTATCGGTCGTATTATACTTGATATACATATAGGAAGTTAGATTACTTGTGAAAGCATGGCTAAAGCCAGATATATATGAAGCATTCAATTTGGTTAGTCTACAATGTCATTGCTTTTATTCGAGAAACCGAGAACGGTAATATGGGAAATCATAGACCAACGGAAAACATACGCACTGAATTTACGTGCTTCTTCTCCTTGTTCAAAAAGTGGAGGTACAGTCCATATATATAGAACTTAGACTCTATGTAATTGTTTTCGGATGTAGATTGTGCAGTCATGAAAATGAACACCATGGCTGAATGCTTCTCAAAGACAATAAAGAATCGGACAGCTTATTCTAACCAACAAAAACATTAGTATACATGAAAGTAATAAAACATACTATTATCACCGAGGACTTGAAATTAGCTGGCTGGGTGACTCCAGAATCAGTAATGTCAAAATCCTAATTCATGTCCAACATGCCTAACAGAGCAAAAACAAATTCATGGCACAGGAGAAGTCATATAGAATCTGGAGAAGAGGAAGGAAGATTCACTGTTTGTGGCGGAGATTCGGAACATATAATGAGCTGTGGTGGAAAAGATGGAAATGGAACAACTCCATTGCTTAAGCGAAGAGGTGAGAGCAGATGTTATATAGCTTGCATTGGTTTCTCTTGCGTGGGGAAGATGAAGAAGACGGAGCAAATCCATCAGTGTCTTTTAATCTGTCCCATGCATTGAACCAAATGAGATGAACCGGAAGTGTAATTAACAGAAGATAAGTGGCATCGAGTCGGAGGAGAGGAACACTCCGTGCAGGAACGGGAAAAATAAGTGATGACGTATCAGTTGTCTCAAAGCAGATGTAGCAAATCATCTTGATCCTTTGTGCAACTAATTAAAAGCCTGATGGTTTGCGGAGACCAATATCAATTGAACGCACACATAAATGCCTTGCATGTTGGGACGGTTTGATGAGATTTTACTCATCGGTTATAATTGTGGGGAGGAAAAGTGCCTTACGCCTGGTGACTTTCCATAGTTATAATCATTTGAAAAAATTAAAAACAAAGGTAATGGCATGGCAGGCTGCAGGTTAGAATTGGCCGAACAGACTCGGTGAGGTGGACACCTTGCATGTTGAGAGAAATCACCTTAGTGAGTTGCTCCTATTTAGGTATTATAGATAAAATGGCCTAACTATTTCTCACGCGACTAACTAACTGATCCACCAAACCGGCACGGAAAAAAATAAAATGCAGGCGATCCCAAGACGCCGGCTAGGGTTCACTTCCCGTCAGCTAGCATTGCCGCCAGTCCGCCCTGGCTCGTATGGCCTCTCAGGCCATGAAGGGTTTCCGTTTGTTAATTTAGCAAGTTCTTATGCCTTCGTTAGGATGGTTAAGTGGCAGCAACATATTGGCGTAAAAAAGGTGCTTCATGACATATCCCCGCTCCCGTGGTATGTTTAGTGTCATCGGCGCCTGGAGTTCTGTGTCCATCTGCCCGACGAATCTAGTGATATCTCGTTTGTTTTTTCTTTGTTGGGTGGTTGCAAGTTAGGTTTTTCTGATCTATAGTTCTCATCCTTGGCGATGATTGTTGTTCAAGTGCGATGGTTTTTTGGAGTTTTAGCATGACGACTTTTCCTCTATATATCACAACAAACTCTTCTACGACAAGTTTTTCTTAACTTGGTTAGGGAGGGGCAAGGATAGCGGCGCTCCTTCAACTCGCTCTTGTGCATGTAGTCTTCGCTAGGTGGTCAAATGATGTATTTGTATTTTTCTACGTTCTTTCTATTACAAACAATGATTATTAATAAATTGGTAGATTATTTTCGAACAAAATTATCAGCTGACTTACAGTTAAGCGAGACAGTCATGTGACATCATCATGATTATTACGAATCATATCTAATAGTCCTAGCATTTACAAATCATGTTGTAACTATATCTAGCATGAACCATGGCGATATTCTATGGTCTAGAAGTTGACTGAGAATTAAGCTAATTCTCCATCGACTCAAAAGAAACAAAACCGTAAATAATAACACACCTAGTTAAAAAAAAGGCCAGAATGAACACGTATTGTGCATGTTATATGAACAATTGTTGCAGGTATTAGGTTTAATATATTTTCATACCTAAGAGGACAAGCGATCATTGAGGCGGCTCTAAGCTCATCTAAGGTCCCTGATACGCGTACAGCACGCGTCCGTTGGGAACCCCAAGAGGAAGGTGTGATGCGTACAGCGGCAAGTTTTCTCTCAGTATGAAACCAAGGTTTATCGAACCAGTAGGAGCCAAGAAGCACGTTGAAGGTTGATGGCGGCGGGATGTAGTGCGGCGCAACACCAGTGATTCCGGCGCCAACGTGGAACCTGCACAACACAACCAAAGTACTTTGCCCCAACGAAACAGCGAGGTTGTCAATCTCACCGGCTTGCTGTAACAAAGGATTAGATGTATAATGTGGATGATGATTGTTTGCAGAAAACAGTAAAACAGTATTGCAGTAGATTGTATTTCAGTATAGAGAATTGGACCGGGGTCCACAGTTCACTAGAGGTGTCTCTCCCATAAGATAAACAGCATGTTGGGTGAACAAATTACAGTTGGGCAATTGACAAATAAAGAGGGCATGACCATGCACATACATATTATGATGAGTATTGTGAGATTTAATTGGGCATTACGACAAAGTACATAGACCGCTATCCGAGCATGCATCTATGCCTAAAAAGTCCACCTTCGGGTTATCATCCGAACCCCTCCAGGTATTAAGTTGCTAACAACGGACAATTGCATTAAGTATTGCGCTTAATGTAATCGGTAACTACGTCCTTGAACATAGCACCAATGTTTTATCCCTAGTGGCAACGAGCACATCCATAATCTTAGAGATTTCTGTCACTTCCCAGATTCACGGAGACATGAACCCACTATCGAGCATAAATACTCCCTCTTGGAGTTACAAGCATCTACTTGGCCGGAGCATCTACTAGTAACGGAGAGCATGCAAGATCATAAACAACACATAGACATAACTTTGATAATCAACATAATAAGTATTCTCTATTCATCGGATCCCAACAAACGCAACATATAGAATTACAGATAGATGATCTTGATCATGTTAGGCACCTCACAAGATCCGACAATTAAGCACAATGGGGAGAAGACAACCATCTAGCTACTGCTATGGACCCATAGTTCAGGGGTAGACTACTCACACATCACTCCGGAGGCGACCATGGCGGCGTAGAGTCCTCCGGGAGATGAATCCCCTCTCCGGCAGGGTGCCGGAGGAGATCTCGGAATCCCCGAGATGGGATTGGCGGCGGCGGCGTCTCGATAAGGTTTTCCGTATCGTGGCTCTCGGTGCTCGGGGGTTTCGCGACGGAGGCTTTAAGTAGGCGGAAGGGCAGGTCAGGGGGCCACACGAGGGCCCCACACTACAGGTCGGCGCGGCCAAGGGGCAGGCCGCGCCGCCCTAGGGTTTGGGCGCCTCGTGGCCCTACTTCGTCTCCTCTTCGGTCTTCTGGAAGCTTCGTGGCGAAATAGGACCCTGGGCGTTGATTTCGTCCAATTCCGAGAATATTTCGTTACTAGGATTTCTGAAACTAAAAACAGCAGAAAACGACAAGCGGCACTTCGGCATCTTGTTAATAGGTTAGTTCCGGAAAATGCACGAATATGACATAAAGTGTGCATAAAACATGTAGATAACATCAATAATGTGGCATGGAACATAAGAAATTATCGATACGTCGGAAACGTATCAGCATCCCCAAGCTTAGTTCTGCTCGTCCCGAGCAGGTAAAACGATAACAAAGATAATTTCTGGAGTGACATGCAATCATAACCTTGATCATACTATTTGTAAAGCATATGTAGTGAATGCAGCGATCAAAACAATGTATATGACATGAGTAAATGATACGTCTCCAACGTATCGATAATTTCTTGTGTTCCATGCCACATTATTGATGTTATCTACATGTTTTATGCACACTTTATATCATATTCGTGCATTTTCTGGAACTAACCTATTAACAAGATGCCGAAGTGCCGATTCTGTTTACTGCTGTTTTTGGTTTCGAAATCCTAGTAAAGAAATATTCTCGGAATTGGACGAAATAAAAGCCCGGAGGCCTATTTTCTCACGAAGCTTCCAGAAGTCCGAAGGAGAGACGAAGAGGGGCCACGGGGCGCCAAACCCTAGGGCGGCGCGGCCCCCCTTGGCCGCGCCGGCCTGTGGTGTGGGCCCCTGCGCCGCCTCTTGACCTGCCCTTCCGCCTACAAATAGCCTCCGTGACGAAACCCCCGGTACCGAGAGCCACGATACGGAAAACATTGCTGAGACGCCGTCGCCGCCGATCCCATCTCGGGGGATCCCGGAGATCGCCTCCGGCACCCTGCCGGAGAGGGGAATCATCTCCCGGAGGACTCTACACCGCCATGGTCGCCTCCGGAGTGATGAGTGAGTAGTCTACCCCTGGACTATGGGTCCATAGCAGTAGCTAGATGGTTGTCTTCTCCCCATTGTGCTATCATTGTCGGATCTTGTGAGCTGCCTATCATGATCAAGATCATCTATATGTAATTCTATATGTTGCGTTTGTTGGGATCCGATGAATAGAGAATACTTGTTATGTTGATTATCAAAGTTATGCTTATGTGTTGTTTATGATCTTGCATGCTCTCCGTTATTAGTAGATGCTCTGGCCAAGTAGATGCTTTTAACTCCAAGAGGGAGTACTTATGCTCGATAGTGGGTTCATGCCTGCATTGACCCCTGGGACAGTGACAGAAAGTTCTAAGGTTGTGTTGTGCTGTTGCCACTAGGGATAAAACATTGATGCTATGTCTAAGGATGTAGTTGTTGATTACATTACGCACCATACTTAATGCAATTGTCTGTTGCTTTGCAACTTAATACTGGAGGGGTTCGGATGATAACTCGAAGGTGGACTTTTTAGGCATAGATGCGGTTGGATGGCGGTCTATGTACTTTGTCGTAATGCCCAATTAAATCTCACTATACTCATCATGATATGTATGTGCATTGTCATGCTCTCTTTATTTGTCAATTGCCCAAGCTGTAATTTGTTCACCCAACATGCTGTTCGTCTTATGGGAGAGACACCTCTAGTGAACTCGTGGACCCCGGTCCAATTCTCTTTACTGAAATACAATCTACTGCAATACTTGTTTCTACTGTTTTCTCTGCAAACAATCATCTTCCACACAATACGGTTAATCCTTTGTTACAGCAAGCCGGTGAGATTGACAACCTCACCGTTTCGTTGGGGCAAAGTAGCTTGGTTGTGTTGTGCGGGTTCCACGTTGGCGCCGGAATCTCCGGTGTTGCGCCGCACTACATCCCGCCGCCATCAACCTTCAACGTGCTTCTTGGCTCCTCCTGGTTCGATAAACCTTGGTTTCTTCTCGAGGGAAAACTTGCTGCTGTGCGCATCATACCTTCCTCTTGGGGTTGCCCAACGAACGTGTGAAATACACGCCATCAAGCTCTTTTTCACGGCGCCGTTGCCGGGGAGATCAAGACACGCTGCGAGGGAGTCTCCACTTCTCAATCTCTTTACTTTGTTTTTGTCTTGCTTTATTTTATTTACTACTTTGTTTGCTGCACTAAATCAAAACACAAAAAAATTAGTTGCTAGTTTTACTTTATTTGCTATCTTGTTTGCTATATCGAAAACACAAAAAAATTAGTTTACTTGCATTTACTTTATCTAGTTTGCTTTATTTACTATTGCTAAAATGGCCAACGCTGAAAATACTAAGTTGTGTGACTTCACAACCACAAATAATAATGATTTCTTATGCACACCTATTGCTCCACTTGCTACTACAGCAGAATTCTTTGAAATTAAACCTGCTTTACTGAATCTTGTCATGAACCATCAATTTTCCGGTGTTAGTTCTGATGATGCTGCTGCCCATCTCAATAATTTTGTTGAACTATGTGAAATGCAAAAATATAAAGATGTAGATGGTGATATTATTAAACTAAAATTGTTCCCTTTCTCATTAAGAGGAAGAGCTAAAGATTGGTTGCTATCTCTGCCTAAGAATAGTATTGATTCATGGACTAAATGCAAGGATGCTTTTATTGGTAGATATTATCCCCCTGCTAAAATTATATCTTTGAGGAGTAGCATAATGAATTTTAAACAATTAGATACTGAACATGTTGCTCAAGCTTGGGAAAGAATGAAATCTCCGGTTAAAAATTGCCCAACCCATGGACTGACTACTTGGATGATCATCCAAACCTTCTATGCAGGACTAAATTTTTCTTCGCGGAATTTATTGGATTCAGCTGCTGGAGGTACCTTTATGTCCATCACATTGGGGGCGGCTACAAAACTTCTTGATGATATGATGATAAATTACTCTGAATGGCACACGGAAAGAGCTCCACAAGGTAAGAAGGTAAATTCAGTCGAAGAATCCTCCTCCTTGAGTGATAAGGTTGATGCTATTATGTCTATGCTTGCGAATGATAGGACTAATGTTGATCCTAATAATGTTCCGTTAGCTTCATTGGTTGCACAAGAAGAACATGTTGATGTAAACTTCATTAAAAATAATAATTTCAACAACAATGCTTATTGGAACAATTCTATTAATAACTATAGGCCATATCCTTATAATAATGGCAACGGCTATGGTAATTCTTATGGAAATTCTTACAGCAATAATAGGAATTCACCCCCTGGACTTGAAGCCATGCTTAAAGAATTTATTAGTACACAAACTGCCTTTAACAAATCTGTTGAGGAAAAACTCAATAAAATTGATATTCTTGTTTCTAGAGTTGATAGTCTTGCCTCTGATGTTGATCTTTTGAAATCGAAGGTTATGCCTAATAGGGACATTGAAAGTAAAATTGTTACTACAGCAAATGCCATCCAAGTTAGAATTAATGAGAATATAAGATTAATGGCTGAGCTGCGTGCTAGGTGGGATAGAGAAGAAAATGAAAAACTAGCTAAAGAGAAGAATATAGCTAAAGTTTGGACTATTACCACCACTAGTAATGCTAATGCTACACATGTTGCTGCACCTCCTACTCATACTAATAAAAGAATTGGTGTTAGCAATGTTTCCACTTCTAATGCAAAGCGCGAAAAACTGCTCGAAACCGCTAAAGCTGCTGAAAGCTGCCTGCGATAAAGCTGCTGAAATTTTTTCCAACATTGGGGATGATGATCCCATTGCTTTAGATTATAATGGTTTGAATTTTGATGATTGCCACATCTCTGAAGTTATAAAGTTCTTGAATAATGCTTCATTTGAGATGACTGGCCCCTGGC
>NC_061509.1:267421801-267455417 GCF_022539505.1 Lolium rigidum
TCTTGAAGTTACTCATGTTTTATCCTCTTATGCTTGTCACTTTGTTCTTCATGAATTCATTTGTGTACAAGATTCCTCTTCATAGGAAGCATGTTAGACTTAAATGTGTTTTGAATTTGCCTCTTGAAGCTCTCTTTTGCTTCAAATACTATTTCTTGCGAGTGGATCATTAAAACTGCTGAGCCCATCTTAATGGCTATAAAGAAAGAACTTCTTGGGAGATAACCCATGTGTTGTTTTGCTACAGTACTTTGTTTTATATTTGTGTCTTGGAAGTTGTTTACTACTGTAGCAACCTCTCCTTATCTTAGTTTTGTGTTTTGTTGTGCCAAGTAAAGTCTTTGATAGAAAAGTTCATACTAGATTTGGATTACTGCGCAGAAACAGATTTCTTTGCTGTCACGAATCTGGGCAAAATTCTCTGTAGGTAACTCAGAAAATTATGCCAATTTACGTGAGTGATCCTCAGATATGTACGCAACTTTCATTAAATTTGAGAATTTTCATTTGAGCAAGTCTGGTGCCATTTTAAAATTCGTCTTTACGAACTGTTCTGTTTTGACAGATTCTGCCTTTTATTTCGCATTGCCTCTTTTGCTATGTTGGATGAATTTCTTTGATCCATTAATGTCCAGTAGCTTTATGCAATGTCCAGAAGTGTTAAGAATAATTGTGTCACCTCTGAACATGTTAATTTTTATTGTGCACTAACCCTCTTATGAGTTGTTTCGAGTTTGGTGTGGAGGAAGTTTTCAAGGATCAAGAGAGGAGTATGATGCAATATGATCAAGGAGAGTGAAAGCTCTAAGCTTGGGGATGCCCCGGTGGTTCACCCCTGCATATTTCAAGAAGACTCAAGCATCTAAGCTTGGGGATGCCCAAGGCATCCCCTTCTTCATCGACAAATTATCAGGTTCCTTCTCTTGAAACTATATTTTTATTCGGTCACATCTTATGTACTTTACTTGGAGCGTCTGTGTGCTTTTATTTTTGTTTGTGTTTGAATAAATTGGATTACATCATGCTTGTGTGGGAGAGAGACACGCTCCGCTGTTGCATATGAACACATGTGTTCTTAGCTTTTAATTTTCATGGTGAAGGTTGAAACTGCTTCGTTAAATTGTTATATGGTTGGAAACAGAAAATGATACATGTAGTAAATTGCTATAATGTCTTGGATAATGTGATACTTGGCAATTGTTGTGCTCATGTTTAAGCTCTTGCATCATATGCTTTGCACCCATTAATGAAGAAATACATAGAGCATGCTAAAATTTGGTTTGCATATTTGGTCTCTCTAGAGTCTAGATAATTTATAGTATTGAGTTTGAACAACAAGGAAGACGGTGTAGAGTCTTATAATGTTTTCAATATGTCTTTTATGTGAGTTTTGCTGCACCGGTTCATCCTTGTGTTTGTTTCAAATAGCCTTGCTAGCCTAAACCTTGTATCGAGAGGGAATACTTCTCATGCATCCAAATACTTGAGCCAACCACTATGCCATTTGTGTCCACCACACCTACCTACTACATGGTATTTCTCCGCCATTCCAAAGTAAATTGCTTGAGTGCTACCTTTAAAATTCCATCATTCACCTTTGCAATATATAGCTCATGGGACAAATAGCTTAAAAACTATTGTGGTATTGAATATGTACTTATGCACTTTATCTCTTATTAAGTTGCTTGTTGTGCGATAACCATGTTCCTGGGGACGCCATCAACTATTCTTTGTTGAATATCATGTGAGTTGCTATGCATGTCCGTCTTGTCTGAAGTAAGAGAGATCTACCACCTTATGGTTAAGCATGCATATTGTTAGAGAAGAACATTGGGCCGCTAACTAAAGCCATGATTCATGGTGGAAGTTTCAGTTTTGGACATATATCCTCGATCTCATATGAGAAAATTATTAATTGTTGTTACATGCTTATGCATAAAAGAGGAGTCCATTATCTGTTGTCTATGTTGTCCCGGTATGGATGTCTAAGTTGAGAATAATCAATAGCGAGAAATGCAATGCGAGCTTTCTCCTTAGACCTTTGTACAGGCGGCATAGAGGTACCCCTTTGTGACACTTGGTTAAAACATGTGCATTGCGATGATCCGGTAGTCCAAGCTAATTAGGACAAGGTGCGGGCACTATTAGTATACTATGCATGAGGCTTGCAACTTGTAAGATATAATTTACATAACTCATATGCTTTATTACTACCGTTGACAAAATTGTTTCATGTTTTCAAAATCAAAGCTCTAGCACAAATATAGCAATCGATGCTTTTCCTCTTTGAAGGACCATTCTTTTTACTTTTATTGTTGAGTCAGTTCACCTATCTCTCTCTACCTCAAGAAGCAAACATTTGTGTGAACTGTGCATTGATTCTTACATACTTGCTTATTGCATTTGTTATATTGCTTTGCATTGACAACTATCCATGAGATATACATGTTACAAGTTGAAAGCAACCGCTGAAACTTAATCTTCCATTGTGTTGCTTCAATGTCTCTACTATGAATTTATTGCTTTATGAGTTAACCCTTATGCAAGACTTATTGATGCTTGTCTTGAAAGTACTATTCATGAAAAGTCTTTGCTATATGATTCAACTGTTTACTCATTGCATTTACGTTGTTTCTAATCGCTGCATTCATCTCATATGCTTTACAATAGTATGATTAAGATTATGTTGGTAGCATGTCACCTCAGAAATTATCTTTTATCGTTTACCTACTCGAGGACGAGTAGGAACTAAGCTTGGGGATGCTGATACGTCTCCAACGTATCTATAATTTCTGATGTTCCATGCTTGTTTTATAACAATACCGACATGTTTTGTTCACATTTTATGTCATATTTATGCGTTTTCCGGAACTAACCTATTGACGAGATGCCGAAGTGCCAGTTCCTGTTTTCTGCTGTTTTTGGTTTCAGAAATCCTAGTAACGAAATATTCTCGGAATCGGACGAAATCAACGCCCAGGTTCCTATTTTGCCCGGAAGCATCCAGAACACACGAGAACCGCCAGAGAGGGGGCACAGGGCCACCCAACCCTATGCCGGCGCGGCCAAGGGGGGGCCTGCGCCCCCCTATAGTGTGGGCCCCCCAGAAGTCCACCGACCTTGCCCTTCCGCCTATTTAAAGCCTCCGTCGCGAAAACCCTGAGACGTTCGACGAAACCCACAGAAACCTTCCAGAGCCGCCGCCATCGCGAAGCCAAGATCTGGGGGACAGGAGTCTCTGTTCCGGCACGCCGCCAGGACGGGGAAGTGCCCCCGAAGGCTTCTCCATCGACACCGCTGCCATCTCCACCGCCATCTTCATCACCGCCGCTGCTCCCATGAGGAGGGAGTAGTTCTCCATCGAGGCTCGGGGCTGTACCGGTAGCTATGTGGTTCATCTCTCTCCTATGTACTTCAATACAATAATCTCATGAGCTGCCTTACATGATTGAGATTCATATGATGATGCTTGTAATCTAGATGTCATTATGCTAGTCAAGTGGGTTTTACTTATGTGATCTCCGGAGACTCCTTGTCCCACGTGTGTAAAGGTGACAAGTGTGTGCACCGTGTGGGTCTCTTAGGCTATATTTCACAGAATACTTATTCACTCGTTATGAATGGCATAGTGAAGTGCTTATTTATATCCCTTTATGATTGCAATGTGTTTTGTATCACAATTTATCTATGTGCTACTCTAGTGATGTTATTAAAGTAGTTTTATTCCTCCCGCACGGTGTAATGGTGACAAGTGTGTGCATCCGTGTTAGTACTTGGCGTAGGCTATGATTATGATCTCTTGTAGATTATGAAGTTAACTATTGCTATGATGGTATTGATGTGATCTATTCCTCCTACATAGTGTGAAGGTGACAAGTGTGCATACTATGTTAGTACTTGGTTTAGTCGAATTGATCTTTCATGCACTCTAAGGTTATTTAAATATGAACATTGAATTGTGGAGCTTGTTAACTCCGGCATTGAGGGTTCGTGTAATCCTACGCAATGGTGTTCATCATCCAACAAGAGTGTAGAGTATGCATTTATCTATTCTCGTTATGTGATCAATGTTGAGAGTGTCCACTAGTGAAAGTCCGATCCCTAGGCCTTGTTCCTAAATATCGCTATCGCTGCTTGTTTACTGTTTTATCGTGTTACTACTGCTGCGTTACTACCGCTTGTTTACTCGTCCTCGGGCAAAGCACTTTTCCGGTGCCGTTGCCACTGCTCATATATATTCATACCACCTGTATTTCACTATCTCTTCGCCGAACTAGTGCACCTATTAGGTGTGTTGGGGACACAAGAGACTTCTTGCTTTGTGGTTGCGGGGTTGCATGAGAGGGATATCTTTGACCTCTTCCTCCCTGAGTTCGATAAACCTTGGGTGATCCACTTAAGGGAAACTTGCTGCTGTTCTACAAACCTCTGCTCTTGGAGGCCCAACACTGTCTACAAGAATAGAAGCACCCGTAGACATCAGGCTCTGGCCAAGTTTTTGCTCTTAACTCCAAGAGGGAGTATTTATGCTCGATAGTGGGTTCATGCCTCCATTAAATCTGGGACAGTGACAGAAAGTTCTAAGGTTGTGGATGTGCTTGTTGCCACTAGGGATAAAACATTGATGCTATGTCCGAGGATGTAGTTATTGATTACATTACGCACCATACTTAATGCAATTGTCCGTTGTTTGCAACTTAATACCGGAAGGGGTTCGGATGATAACCTCGAAGGTGGACTTTTTAGGCATAGATGCATGCTGGATAGCGGTCTATGTACTTTGTCGTAATGCCCAATTAAATCTCACTATACTCATCATATCATGTATGTGCATGGTCATGCCCTCTCTATTTGTCAATTGCCCGACTGTAATTTGTTCACCCAACATGCTATTTATCTTATGGGAGAGACACCTCTAGTGAACTGTGGACCCCGGTCCTATTCTTTTACATTGAATACAATCTGCTGCAATACTTGTTCTTTACTTGTTCTTCGCAAACAATCATCATCCACACTATACATCTAATCCTTTGTTACGGCAAGCCGGTGAGATTGACAACCTCACTGTTTCGTTGGGGCAAAGTACTTTGGTTGTGTTGTGCAGGTTCCACGTTGGCGCCGGAATCCCTGGTGTTGCACCGCACTACATCCCGCCACCAACAACCTTCAACGTGCTTCTTGGCTCCTACTGGTTCGATAAACCTTGGTTTTTTACTGAGGGAAAACTTGCTGATGTGCGCATCATACCTTCCTCTTGGGGTTCCCAATGAACGTGTGTATTACACGCCATCAAGTCTACGCACGCTTCTATTCCTGTAGACAGTGTTGGGTCTGCAAGAGCAGAGGTTTGTAGAACAGCAGCAAGTTTCCCTTAAGTGGATCACCCAAGGTTTATTGAACTCAGGGAGGAAGAGGTCAAAGATATCCCTCTCAAGCAACCCTGCAATCACGATACAAGAAGTCTCTTGTGTCCCCAACACACCTAATACACTTGTCAGATGTATAGGTGCACTAGTTCGGCGAAGAGATAGTAAAATACAAGTAGTATGGATGTATATGAGTGGTAATAGCAATCTGAATAAAATATGGCAGCGAGTAAACATGCAACAGAACAGTAAGTAAGCGGTGTTTGCAGTATTGGAAACAAGGCCTAGGGATCCTACTTTCACTAGTGGACACTCTCAACATTGATCACATAATAAATAAATAACTTCTCCTCACTTGTGCTACACATACTCTTGTTTGATAACAAACACCATTCATTGTGTAGGGCTACAAGAGCTCCCTCAAGCCGGAGTTAACAAGCACCACAACATTCGGTGTTCATATTTAAGTAACTTTTAGAGCATAATAGATCATTGCAATTTAGACCGAGAACTAACATAGCATACACACCGTCACCTTTACACTATGAAGGGGGAATAAATCACATCAATACTATCATAGTAATAATTAACTCCATAACCTACAAGAGATTATGATCATAACCTACGCCAAGTACTACACGATGCACACACTGTCACCATTACACCGTGAAGGAGGAATAGACTACTTTAATAACATCACAAGAGTAGCACATAGACTAATAGTGATACAAAACTCATATGAATCTCAATCATGTAAGGCAGCTCATGAGATCATTGTATTGAAGTACATAGGAGAGAGATTAACCACATAGCTACCGGTACAGCCCTTAGCCTCGATGGAGAACTACTCCCTCCTCATGGGAGACAGCAGCGGTGATGAAGATGGCGGTGGTGTTGATGGAGAAGCCTTCCGGGGCGCTCCCCGTCCCGGCGGAGTGCCGGAATAGAGACTCATGTCCCCCAGATCTTGGCTTCGCGATGGCGGCGGCTCTGGAAGGTTTCTCGTACCGTGGCTTTTCCGTATCGAAGATTTAGGTCAGGGACCTTTAAATAGGCGAAGAGGCGGAGTCGGAGGGGGTACGGAGCCACCACACAATAGGGCGGCGCGGGCCTAGCCCTGGCCACGCCGGCCCCATGTGTGGGCCCTCCAGGGCTCCCCTCTGGTGGCTCTCGGGTGTTCTGGAAGCTTCGTGGAATTATAAGATGCTGGGCGTTGATTTCGTCCGCTTCCGAGAATATTTCCTTACTAGGATTTCTGAAACCAAAAACAGCGGAAAACAGGAACTGGCACTTCGGCATCTCGTCAATAGGTTAGTTCCGAAAAACGCATAAAAATGATATAAAGTGTGAACAAAACATGTAGGTAATGTCATAAAACAAGCATGGAACATAAGAAATTATAGATACGTTTGGGACGTATCAAGCATCCCCAAGCTTAGTTCCTACTCGCCCTCGAGTAGGTAAACGATAACAATGATAATTTCTTAAGTGACATGCTACCAACATGATCTTGATCAATACTATTGTAAAGCATGTGAGATGAATGCAGCGATTCGAAACAATGATGAAGACAATGAGTAAACAAATGAATCATATAGCAAAGACTTTTCATGAATAATACTTTCAAGACAAGCATCAATAAGTCTTGCATAAGAGTTACTCATAAAGCAATAGATTCAAAGTAGAAGGCATTGAAGCAACACAAAGGATGATTAAGTTTCAGCAATTGCTTTCAACTTGTAACATGTATATCTCATGGATAGTTGTCAACATAAAGCAATATAACAAGTGCAATAGGTAAACATGTAAGAATCAATGCACAGTTGACACAAGTGTTTGCTTCTAAGATAGAAAGAAGTAGGTAAACTGACTCAACATAAAAGTAAAAGAATGGCCCTTCGCAGAGGGAAGCAGGGATTAAATCATGTGCTAGAGCTTTTTAAGTTTTGAAATCATATAGAGAGCATAAAAGTAAAGTTTTGAGAGGTGTTTGTTGTTGTCAACGAATGGTAATGGGTACTCTAACTACCTTATCAACCAGACTTTCAAGAGCGGCTCCCATGAAGGACGTTATCTCTACCAGCAAGGTAGATCATCCCTCTTCTCTTTTGTTTACACATGTATTTTAGTTTCATTATTTATAGATGACACTTCTCCCAACCTTTTGTTTATACAAGCCATGGCTAACCGAATCCTCGGGTGCCTTCCAACATTCACATACCATGGAGGAGTGTCTATTTGGAAAATTAAGTTACTTACTGATAGATCAGGGTAAAGCATGTGAAGAGAATTATTAATGCAAGTTAATTAATTTGGGGCTGGGAACCCCATTGCCAGCTCTTTTTGCAAAGTTATTGGATAAGCGGATGAAGCCACTAGTCCATTGTGAAAGTCTGTCAAAAGTAAATGACAAGATCGAAAGATAAAACACCACATACTTCCTCATGAGCTATAAAACATTGACACAAATAAGAGATAATAGCTTTTGAATTGTTTAAAGGTAGCACATGAAGTATTTGCTTGGAATGACAGAGAAATACCATGTGGTAGGTAGGTATGGTGGACACAAATGGCATAGTTTTTGGCTCAAGGATTTGGATGCACGAGAAGAATTCCCTCTCAATACAAGGCTAGGCTAGCAAGGTTGTTTGAAGCAAACTCAAGTATAAAACGGTGCAGCAAGACTCACATATGAACATATTGTAAGCATTATAAGACTTTACATCGTCTTCCTTGTTGTTCAAACACCTTAACCGTGAAAATATCTAGACTCTAGAGACCAATCATGCAAACCAAATTTTAACAAGCTCTATGTAGTTCTTCATTAATGGGTACAAAGTACATGATGCAAGAGCTTAAACATGATCTATATGAGCACAACAATTGCCAAGTATCAAATTATTCAAGACATTATACCAATTACCACATGCAACATTTTCCGTTTCCAACCATATATCAATGAACGAAGTAGTTTCAACCTTCGCCATGAACATTAAGAGTAAAGCTAAAAACACATGTGTTCATACGCAACAGCGGAGCGTGTCTCTCTCCCACACAAGCATGAATTTATTCAAACAAAACAAAAACAAACAGACGCTCCAAGTAAAGTACATAAGATGTGATCGAATAAAAATATAGTATCAATAGAAGAAACCTGATAAGTTGATGAAGAAGGGGATGCCTTGGGCATCCCCAAGCTTAGACGCTTGAGTCTTCTTGAAATATGCAGGGATGAACCACGGGGGCATCCCCAAGCTTAGACTTTTCACTCTTCTTGATCATATATCATCCTCCTCTCTTGACCCTTGAAAACTTTCTCCACACCAAACTCGAAACAACTCATTAGAGGGTTAGTGCATAATCAAAATTTCACATGTTCAGAGGTGACACAATCATTCTTAACACTTCTGGACATTGCCCAAAGCTACTGGAAGTCAATGGAACAAAGAAATCCATCCAACACAGCAAAAGAGGCAATGCGAAATAAAAGGCAGAATCTGTCAAAACAGAACAGTCCGTAAAGACAAATTTTTTAGAGGCACTGGACTTGCTCAGATGAAAATGCTCAAATTGAATGAAAGTTGCGTACATATCTGAGGATCACACACGTAAATTGGCAAATTTTTCTGAGTTACCTACAGAGAACCATACCCAAATTCGTGACGAAGAAGAAATCTGTTTCTGCGCAGTAATCCAAATCTAGTATTGACTTTACTATCAAAGACTTTACTTGGCACAACAATACAATAAAATAAAGATAAGGAGAGGTTGCTACAGTAGTAAACAACTTCCAAGACTCAAATATAAAACAAAAGTACTGTAGTAAAATAAACACATGGGTTATCTCCCAAGAAGTGCTTTCTTTATAGCCATTAAGATGGGCTCAGTAATTTCAATGATGCACTCGCAAGAAATAGGAGTTGAAGCAAAAGAGAGCATCAAAAGCAAGTATGAAATTTTTTTTAAGCCTAACCCACTTCCTATGAAAAGGAATCTTGTAAATAAACAAATTCATGAAGAATAATGCAACAAGCATAGAAAGATAAAACAAGTGTAACTTCAAGATTCTCAACACAAAGAGGGGAAACTTAATATTATTAAGATGCATATAACCATATTTCCCTCTCTCATAATAACTTTCAGTAGCAACATGAACAAATTCAACAATATAATTATCACATGAAACATTCTTATCATGAGCTATATGCATAAAATTATTACTCTCCACATAAGCATAATCAATTTTATTAGTTGTAGTGGGAGAAAATTCAACAAAGTAGCTATCATTATTATTATCATCATCAAATATAGGAGGTATAGTATAATCATAATAAAATTTACTCTGCATAGTAGGCGGCACCAGAAGACCACTATCATTATAATCATCATATATGGGAGGCATATCATAATCAACATAAACTTTCTTCTCAATACCCGGAGGGCTAAAGAGATCATTTTCATCAAAACCGACCTCCCCAAGCTTAGAATTTTCTATATCATTATCAACAATGGTGTTCAAAGCGTTCATACTAATATTACTACTAGCATGCAAATAAGGTTCCATAGGTTTTTTAATTTTCGCATTAAACCATTCATGTCTTGACTCAGGAAATAGTTTAAAAAGCTCACAGATGTTTTCCATTATGCCTTATTAGTGTTTAACAAGAAACAAAAAGATGCAATTGCAGGATCTAAAGGAAATAGCTTCGAGCACACACACAACGGCAACAGAAAAGTACTTAGTTACCTGGGACCGGAGTATGAGTGCCTTTTACCTTTCCTCCCCGGCAACGGCGCCAGAAAAGTGCTTGCTGTCCACAACTGGCGCGTGGTTGACGTGGGAGGTTTGATGGCGGTTGAAGGGCTTGATGGAGTGTCTTGATTCGTCCCCGGCAACGGCGCCAGAAAAGTGCTTGATGTCTACGCACGCTTCTATTCCTCGTAGACAGTGTTGGGCCTCCAAGAGCGAGAGGTTTGTAGAACGGCGAGCAAGTTTCCCTTAAGTGGATCACCCAAGGTTTATCGAACTCGGGGAGGAAGAGGTCAAAGATATCCCTCTCAAGCAACCCCGCAATCACGATACAAGAAGTCTCTTGTGTCCCCAACACACCTAATACACTTGTCGGATGTATAGGTGCACTAGTTCGGCGAAGAGATAGTAAAATACAAGTAGTATGGATGTATATGAGTGGTAATAGCAATCTGAATAAAATATGGCAGCGAGTAAACATGCAACAGAACAGTAAGTAAGCGGTGTTTGCAGTATTGAAAACAAGGCCTAGGGATCCTACTTTCACTAGTGGACACTCTCAACATTGATCACATAATAAATAAATAACTTCTCCTCACTTGTGCTACACATACTCTTGTTTGATAACAAACACCATTCATTGTGTAGGGCTACAAGAGCTCCCTCAAGCCGGAGTTAACAAGCGCCACAACATTCGGTGTTCATATTTAAGTAACTTTTAGAGCATAATAGATCATTGCAATTTAGACCGAGAACTAACATAGCATACACACCGTCACCTTTACACTATGAAGGGGGAATAAATCACATCAATACTATCATAGTAATAATTAACTCCATAACCTACAAGAGATTATGATCATAACCTACGCCAAGTACTACACGATGCACACACGTGTCACCATTACACCGTGAAGGAGGAATAGACTACTTTAATAACATCACAAGAGTAGCACATAGACTAATAGTGATACAAAACTCATATGAATCTCAATCATGTAAGGCAGCTCATGAGATCATTGTATTGAAGTACATAGGAGAGAGATTAACCACATAGCTACCGGTACAGCCCTTAGCCTCGATGGAGAACTACTCCCTCCTCATGGGACACAGCAGCGGTGATGAAGATGGCGGTGGTGTTGATGGAGAAGCCTTTCGGGGGCACTTCCCCGTCCCGGCGACGTGCCGGAATAGAGACTCCTGTCCTCCAGATCTTGGCTTCGCGATGGCGGCGGCTCTGGAAGGTTTCCCGTACCGTGGCTTTTCCGTATCGAAGATTTAGGTCAGGGACCTTTAAATAGGCGAAGAGGCGGAGTCGGAGGGGGTACGGAGCCGCCACACAATAGGGCGGCGCGGGCCCAGCCTTGGCCGCGCCGGCCCCATGTGTGGGCCCTCCAGGGCTCCCCTCTGGTGGCTCTCGGGTGTTCTGGAAGCTTCGTGGAATTATAAGATGCTGGGCGTTGATTTCGTCCGATTCCGAGAATATTTCCTTACTAGGATTTCTGAAACCAAAAACAGCAGAAAACAGGAACTGGCACTTCGGCATCTCGTCAATAGGTTAGTTCCGGAAAACGCATAAAAATGATATAAAGTGTGAACAAAACATGTAGGTCATGTCATAAAACAAGCATGGAACATAAGAAATTATAGATACGTTTGGGACGTATCAGGATGTTGTTCGCATGCCTAAACAAAAAAAAGTTGTCCGCTGTAAGTGGATATTTAAAAGAAAGAAAGGTTTGTCTCCTAATAAGCCTTTATGGTTTAAGGCAAGATTATTAGCAAAAACTTTCAGCAAAATTCTAGGTATTGATTATAATGATGTATTCTTCTGGTCGTGAATCATAGTTTCATTCGTGCATTTTTTGGTATTGTGGCTATGCATGATCTTGAGCTTGAGCAGTTAGATGTGAAGACCGCTTTTCTGCATGGAGAACTTGAGGAGGAGATATACATGGACCACCTTTAAAGTTTTGGTGTGCCTGGTAAGGAGGATCTTGTTTGCAATTTAAAGATATTCATTTATGGTCTGAAATAGTCCCCAAGACAGTGGTACAAAAGGTTTGATTTATTTATGCTTGCACATGATTTTAAGAGATCTCAGTATGATAGCTGTATTTACATGAAGTTTGTTAATGGATCACCTACATACTTGTTGTTATATGTTGATGATATGTTGATTGCTGCCAAGAGCAAGAAACAGATCACTACTTTGAAAGCACAATTAAGTAGTGAATTTGAGATGAAGAATCTTGGTGCTGCTAAGAAAATACTAGGTATAAAAATTACAAGAGAAAAAAATCTAGTGTGTTATTTTCTAGTCAGCTAAATTACATTGAGAAAGTCCTTCAACATTTTAATATGCATGTTGCAAAGTCTTTTAGTACACCTATTGCTCCTCTTTTCAAATTGTCAGCATTGCAATGTCCTATTACTGATGGAGATACTGAATACATGTCACGAGTTCCATATTCTCGTGTTGTTGGTTCCTTGATGTATGTCATGATTTATTCTTGCCTTGATTTGTCATATGTTATGAGTTTAGTCAGCCGATACATGGCTAATCTTGGTAAATTACATTGGAAAACTGTTCAGTGAATTTTCAGGTACCATCGTGGCACATCCAAAGCTTGCTTGAAGTTTGGCAAGACCGATGAGGGACTCGCAGGCTATATGAATTCAGATTTTGCTGCCGATTTTTATAACAAAAGGTCCCTCACATGTTATGTGTTCACTGTTGGTGGATGTGCTGTGAGTTCGAAGGCAACGCTACAACAGTCTACAACCGAAGTAGAATATATGGCTATTGCTGAAGCTTGCAAATATTCTGTTTGGTTGAAAGATTTATATGCTTAACTTTGTGAAGATGGTTCTTGCATTAACTTGTTTTGTGACAATCAAAGGCTATTAACCTTACTAAAAATCAAATGTTCCATGAGAAGACAAAGCACATTGATGTCAAGTACCATTATGTTCACGATATTGTTGCACAAGGTAAACTGAAGGTATGCAAGATAAGTACTCATGATAATCATGTTAATATGATGACAAAGCCAGTTCCTGTTGCCAAGTTTGAGTTTTGATCGAGCTTGGTTGGTATAACTGTTTAGCTTATGTGGCTATTGGCGCCAACAAGTTTTTTTTCTTTGTTGTTCAGGAGATTGTTGAAGTTCATGCTACAAGATGGAATTTGTTTCAAGGTGAAGTTTTTATTTTATGATCCAAACTCATTCTAAAGGGAGGCTAACTTCTGACGAACGGATCGAGGACCGTCACCGGTACGGATCGATGTCACCGTCTATATATACATCTTGTAAATCGCAGGCTAGGGTTTATAACGCACGACGTTTGTAAATACCTTCCGATATAATGAAATTTTGTTGGCTGGTACTCATGCTTTTTCTCCCCTCTGTATTGGAGTTGAAGGGTTTTTCACGTTAAAAATCTTGTGTCTCTGATACGTTTTGTTTATCGTTCTTCCCTATTTTATTGTCGCGTTTATAACACAATGTCATCCATAAAATCCGTCTCGCGTGTCATCAGTCGATTGTGTACGACTACAGGGTTTCTCGATGCTACGTAGCTGATCTTGCTTCGTGAGTTGTGTCAGATCGTGCCCCGCTCGCAGTAGTGATGATCGTCAGCAGATCACGCAGCATCGACCTTTGGTCGGGCCAGTGTTAGCTCAATCGGTCACACATACGTGCATGATCTTGAAGAAAATGAGTAACAAGATCTACTCCCTTTCGGAACTTAACAAGAAGATCTTCCAAATGCCGCATCCAGCGGCCAAAAGCAACTTGCTTTCGCCCATACCGTCATACCGAATGGCATATCGGATCGATTCGGTAGTCAATGTACTAACTGATGTAGGGGCGATTGGTGAAAGAGCAGAGCGCATATGCATAATGCTACACGGAAATGCAATTCGCTCCCGGATGCATATGAT
The DNA here is from genome assembly GCF_022539505.1 of Lolium rigidum. Lineage (NCBI taxonomy): Eukaryota > Viridiplantae > Streptophyta > Magnoliopsida > Poales > Poaceae > Lolium > Lolium rigidum. Next base: position 267,435,867 of record NC_061509.1, read on the forward strand.
TCCTCTAAAAAAAAATATTTCGAACTGTTAAAAACTTTGATAAACTTTTTACATGCACAACTTCATAAAATATGTGTGTTCGTCAAGTTCTGCGAAAAAAATGATATTTTTTATGATCTATGTAAACAAGAGATTTTTTGTGACAGGTCTTATTTTAACACCGATTTTTGCTATTTTTACACATGGCGCACGGCAAGATAACTTTTATGAAACACTTGAATATGTACGTGTGATTTTTTTTAAAATATTTTAAATTTTCAAAATATGTCTAAGATGTATTTGAAAATAAAGGAAGCATATGCTCCCATGAGAAAAAAACACGACTCCCTACTTTATACCAACTTGATGGTTGCTATTATTTCTCTTAAACCAACACAATTATATACAACCAATCCCATTATCTAAAACCACAAAGACAATGCAATTATACAGTTAGAGCGCATCTCCACCAGCACGTCCCAAATAGGCGTTAGCTGTTTCGCCAGCAGTGCACTATGGGGGCGCCAGCACATGCTCCCCAATTTGGGGAGGGCTGTCCCACACCGGCAACCCCAAACCGGCGGCCCCAATAGAACCGAAAAAATCTCAAATTTAAAACTCGGCAGATTTCATTAAAATTCGTAAAAAGTTTGTATAAAATAAACTAAAAAGGTAAAACCTAATCTAATGACGGCGGTTGAACGGGCTGAAGTCCAGGCTATCGGCACTGTGAACGCCGTCACCGTCGGACGAAGAGCCGAAGTCCAAGTCGCTGCTCTTATCACCAGCCTCCGTTCTTACCGTCGGTTCCGGAGCAGGGGCGTCGAGGTCGAGGATATGTTTGCTGTCAATCACCGACCACGGCACCGCCCGCCGTAGGTTCACTTGCAGCACGTCCTGGTTGATCGACCGATGCAACAGCAAATGCTGCACCGACGCATCATCTAGGTCGTCGGTGTCGCGGTTCGCTGCCTGCATCGCTAGCTCCACCACCACCACTTCTTCTCCGGCTACGGCGGGTATGGCGGGAGAACCGGCAGGAGGAGAGGTGCCCTGCAGTGCCCGAGGTGTAGGCGACCACGCGGTGGTGAATGGACCTCCTCCTTTTTCACCGCCGCCTCCTCCTTTTGCACTAGCACCATTACTAGAAAAACAACTACAAGTGACACACCTATTTTGGCAATTGATGTGCCACTACTAGCGCGCTACTGATAGCAATTACCAGTGGCGCACCACCTAGTGCACCACTAGTAGGGCATATACCAATGGCGCATTAGGTGGCACGCCACTGGTAACAACACATGTATATTTTTGATTTTTTATGATCTGTTTTACGTTTGTTTGCGAATTTTTATGATGCTATGTTCTCTGCTTGCTTGTGCTGTTAGAGAGAGGCCAGAGAAGAGGCGGTGGTTAGAGAGAGAAGGTGATGGCCGAAGAGGAGAGGGGAGGGGTGCAACGCGGTGGCCGGCAAGGAGGAGGTTGATAGCCAAATATCCATGAGGGAGGGGTGCAGGCGGCGATCGAGGAGAAGGAGGCTGGTGAAGCTGGTGATCTGGGAGGGAGGGGCCAAGGCTTGCGGCAGCTGAGTAAGAGGCGCCTTCGAGGAGGAAGGAGCAGGGCCCGACAACAACCAACAACTTGCGGCGGAGATGGTCAAGAGAGGAGGCAACATGGTTACCGTTGGGTTGTGCATCCGGATCTTGGGCTCTACTACATACCAGTAGCGCACCACAAGTCCTAGTGTGCCACGGGTAAGTTTTTCCCACATTGAATTTTATTACTTCGAAATATAAAACCTCCAGAATTCTATTTTATTTTGTGATTTTGAGAAATTTGAAAAATCGGTAAACATATGGACATTTGGAAGGATTTTATAGTTTGATATTTCTATCATTTTTTTTCCAAACAGAAAAGGCGATCCACAAGGGGAGACATGCAGCGTAGAAAGATATGGTGCACCACTATTAAGTCCTGCCCAAAATTCTCAACTCCCCAAACATACTTGTTGCGCACCACTACAAACATACAAATAGTGTGCCACTCTGCAGATAATGGTTTTTAGGATTTAGAGTTTAGGGTTTAGGGAGCACTGCCGCATTCTTGATAAGGGCATGGAGCTTTGCGCCCTCGGGCACCGGCGGGGCAGCATAGCCGGTGTTAGACAGGTGGTAGCCGTGTGACATCATGTACTCCAGCGGCACTAGCAGACGTGCACGGAAGACGGTATCCGCCTCTAGGTGAGGCTGTTCGGGCGGTCCTCCCCGACGCTGATGCCACTGCCGTTGGCTTCATGGTTGTGCGCCATTACGGTGGAGGATGATGTGGTCGGCGGCTAGGGTTTTCATGGAGAGCGCACGGTGGGGATGTGCGCAGAAAACAGTGTCGGGGTTGTGATGACAAGGGGAGCTCATTCATCGACGCGTCTGGCGGGCGGCGTCCCGTCGCGTCACCGCCTTTGGAATCGGCACTTCCATTGAAGACCACGACCGAACTGTTCGTGGTCATTTAAAATGTGATCTCTCCTCTCTCACTGCTAGTGCGATTCCAGAGCGTGAATCCGACGCGGAGTGAAGCATCGGCGCACCTGTTTCGTACCCGACGCATAAGGGGCGGCAAGGGCATCCCGGCAATTTTATTGAACTCCAAAATGCACTAGCATTTTACTAGGCATGTCGGTGTGAACCCAAAACATCGCGGCTCCAAAACCATTTGTATATGTAATGCAGCAAGTATGATTGCAGATCCACGTCCCACATGATGTAGTCCGATTTAAAGACGCCCGCTCTTAATTAACCATTCTTACTTAGTTTGTCAGGCTCATGGCATGAATGAACCACCATGCATGGAGCATGCTAGCGAAGGCCGGCCATGTTAGCTGTTCGTAATCCAAAAAATGATATGTGTGGCCAGGAAACAGAAACAAAAAGTAATTCTAGTAACCCCCGTCAATGCCGGGCGCTGCGCTTTCTCGGCCGGCCGTCGGGCGCCACGCACACCCACCCAGTCTGCCACGCACCACCGCACCCTCTTCTCCCCTCGACGCCACACAGTGATATCATGTGCGGCCGCGGCCACTGCGCGCGGCGGCACAACGACCGACGTGCATTCCAATGTGGGCTCGCAAAACTAGATGTGCACTTCAGTTTAAAAAGGGCACGCTTAGATCTGTCCCTTAAGAGCAAGTACAATAAGGTACAATCAGCTGACTATAAGAGATAAAATATTATAAATTTGCTTAATTGGAGGAGAGAGATTAGAGAGTAGAAGACAAGTGCTTCTTATCTTATAGCCAATTCTAAAGACGCGCTTCCTGCAGCACTATGTGAGACTAAAAGGGGGCCATGTTTTGTAAAAATACTACACTTTTATAGCTCACTATTGTATATGTTGGCTCTAAGTTAGCTATAGATGACATGACACTTGGCTTATAGCCAACAGCTGGCTACACTATTGAAATTGCTCTAATTGACAGTTTAACAGAGCATCATGCACGTCAAAAAGAAAATAGAGCATCATGCAAAAACATTAACAATGAGCGCCTGCATCATACATGTGGCCAGGTTCATTGCATCACACATCACACAGCTGTAATTAAGCCCGTAATTTACATCCAGAAATTACTTAGACATTTAACTGACGCAGGTTCCGAGGACGAGCTTTTGTCCATTCAGATATTTTGCACTGGTAAGAGAAAGGAAGGGCAAGCGACAGTAAGAGTATCTCCGGTCGTTTGGGCTCTCCACGTCGAAATTCGGCGCAAAATCATGGATATACAATTTGGCTGGAAGGTCGCATAAATAGCGACGGTGCAGTCGCCAGAAAGAGGGACCGAGCTGCAACGTCTAGCAGCGACGATTCCCCATCGCCGGAAAGCGACGATTCCCCACCGCCGGACAACGATGCGCCGCCGGACAGCGAGGATAGCGAGTAAGAGGCTGAGGAGCAGGGCGAGGAAGAGGCTAAGGAGGAGGAGGAGGAGGAAGAGTCTGAGGACGCGGCGGCCCGGGCGAAGGCGGACGCCATCGAGAAGGCGAAGGCAAAGGCGCAGCCGGCGAGCATCCTCGACGACGAGGAGGACACAAGTTCCTCCGACGCGTCGATTGACACCGCCTCTTCGGAGGAGGTGACTAGCCGGAAGCACCACCGTGAGGACGATAAAGCGGGGCCATCAAGGAAGAAGAAGTAGTTTAAAAAAAATTCAATGTTTTTAATATGTATTTTTTATATTTTTCCGAAGTATTTATATGTAATCTGTTTATGTTCCACGCGCGCCTACAAATTTGTTCTATCTATTAAAATAAAAACTTCCCACAAATGCACGTGCCCCATATCTCGGGAAGACGATGCGAGGAGGACGACGATCGCCCTCTGTCGCCGACAAGTCGGGGCCACCAGACGATTCTCGCGCTTTCGTTTCGTCCGGACTCCCCGAGCGCTCCCCGGGAGGCCGGGTTGACATGGACTCGCCAGATGGATAAAAGCCCAAATCCAAACGAAAACGAAGACGGAGGGCGCGCGACTAAACCATTTTCCACCGTCCGGATGAAAAAAAAGCTACCGAGAGTCTTGTTGGGGAGACGGGTGGAGATGCTCTAATAATCCCAGCAAAGAAGAAAGCGAAAGAAGGACACGGATAGGCCGGCGGCGAAAGAGATGGCCACCTTCGGTCGACCACAATCAACGGACACCAAATGCAGGGCATAACATGGATCATCAGAGCATGGGTATCGCGAACCGGGATCACGACGCGCTCGTGCGTTCCTTTCCTTGTCGCCGAAAGCGAGCGCCACCATCGACGCTCTAGCAAGAAGATCCCTTGCTTCACGCGGACCACCACACACGCCGTGTTTCGCTAGTGATCTGCAATGCTTGGGCACCGAACCAGCGATGGACACGGCCGTTTGCGAATTGCGACTGATGCCGATGCTACTGTCCATCGGAATTCAGAGGCCGGCCGGGTTCCAAGCGTCGGGGTGAAGGATTCTAACATGGCCGCCATCGCGCTGCCGTTGGCTGGCTTGTCGCGTCAGGTCATGCTCCTGCTCTTGGCCATCCCTCGCCTGCCTGCCCGCCTTTGAACGTTCCCAGCACTGGCCGAGCTTAGTTAGGGCTAAACCGGGTCATGGCCCACCCAAGATTTTTTTGTAAAATAACAATGTATACCTATGTATATGATACCAAGTACCAACACATATTTCCGTGGACGCTGCCTCTGAATTCCCAGACTGCAGATAGTCTTATTTTTTCCCGGATTTCTTAGTTAGCAATTTGATTGATACATGTGCTTATCTGCTGATCGTGTAACTAGCAAAAGTACCGAGTAATGACTAATTCCTGGTGAAGATGTATAATTAAGAATATAAAGAAATTGTGTTCTCCTTAGACTGGCCCGCCACTGGTTCCAAGGTATATAACATCTTTCTTTCCTGGGTCGTCCATCCTTTGATCCGTGTGCCGGAATTGGTTTATGACAATTACTACATGGGAATGGTGGTCGAGAACCGGTGGGCGCTGCACGCAGGGACCAGATTGGCGTCGCCGAACCGGCTGAATCGGCACATGCACCGCGTGCTGAAACCTTTCTTTTCTTTTACGAAAATTCGAGGATATATTAATACTCATCAACAGCAGTATAAAGATACTAAAAATAATAAAAATTACAATTAGCTATCTGGATCAAATTCACCAATAGGTTGTAACCCTTGTAACTTTTCTTGGTTACCACTGCTGGCATTGATATGTTTGATAATGAAAAGTTGTGATCTTCCAACCTAGGCATAGCAAATCTAATGCTAATATTTACATCTTGAGCAAGTTCATGTACCACGGATGAATTTTACACAATAAATTAGAATCTATACAGATGTGTAAATACTTGGTAAAGTGCACAAGAGATTCATCATTTATTGATGCATCTAATACGATAGTAGACAAACCAAGACGAGCAACACTATCACCTTCCATCAGATATCACTTCTATTCACATCACCAAGGCGATTGTAAGTTGCAGGCGAGCGGAGCAGAGATGGTGCTGCATACACGTTTGGCGGAGGACACCACAATATGGTTGTAAGAATTGTCAGCATGGTCATTGCAAGTCTCTGTCATGTTTTCTCCATGGTGAATTCTCACTAAACTCAATTCAATCTTTCCAAATAACATGGCTCGCCAACTAGTAAGACAAGACGGAGAACACAAAACCTACACGTTGAATGTCGCGAGGGCACAACCCAACGCCTACCCGGTACTACCTTTGTTTAACTATATGAAAAAAATAACTAAGGGAATTTTGTGCATGCCTACTCTAGACGGCCATGGTATAGGCACCCCAAGAGCTGTCGGACTTAAAACATTTTAGATCTAAGCAAAACATAAATAATAACAATTTGTACTTAACATTTATACTTCACGGTTGTATTTTGTATGCTATATTATTAATGGTTATAATTATTTGTGACTTATTTGGCTTAGTGAACCCCATAACTGTGTTTTGAAAGGTAGAATATATTTTTATTTGTTAGTAAATTTTAATGTATTTCTTTACATAAACCTCCATTGTGCTTACTTTAAACTGTATTTTCTAATAAATATTTCCTTTAATTATTTTCGAAAATTCCTTAAAAGATATAGTATATTTTTCTGGGTAAGATATCTAAAATGTATGAACTAACAAATCTCTTAACAGAGGTTCTAGTGTATGATTAGGTAAGATTGGCGTCGCCAAATTCCGGCTGAATCGGCACATGCACCGTGTGTGCTGAAACCTTGCTTTTCTTTTATGAAAATTTGAAGATATATTAATAATCATCAACAACAATATAAAGAGACAAAAAGTAATAAAAATACAATTAGGTATTTAGATCAACTAGCAACGACTACAAACACTAGCACGAGCCGAACATAGTGCGCATACTTGCCCCTCCATCACCGGAGCCGGGTAAAAAGCTTGTCAATTATCATAGTTGAGTTTCGTGTAGTAGATAGAAAGAAAGTCATCATGGTAAGTCCTTAAAAGACCAGCACACCTAAGCAGCAACCATTGTCAATGATGAGAACCATAGATCAAAAGAGATTTACCTGAAAAAACCACACCAACCGAGCAGATGCTAATAAATCTGCCGTACACAGGACTTCACGCCCTACGTCGGCGCTAGATGCACCACCAGATAAAGGTTAGAGCGGGAAGAACCGTATTCTGACTTCAAGATTTAGCCCCTATTTCACTATATCGAAGAAGACACTCGAAAAAAGCCTAGACAAAGACGAGGTGGAGGGGACTGATACGTTTCCGACGTATCGATAATTTCTTATGTTCCATGCCACATTATTGATGTTATCTACATGTTTTATGCACACTTTATGTCATATTCGTGCATTTTCTGGAACTAACCTATTAACAAGATGCCGAAGTGCCGCCATCGTTTTCTCGCTGTTTTTGGTTTCGTAAATCCTAGTAACGAAATATTCTCGGAATTGGACGAAATCAACGCCCAGGGTCCTATTTCGCCACGAAGCTTCCAGAAGACCGAAGAGGAGACGAAGTGGGGCCACGAGGCGCCCAAACCCTAGGGCGGCGCGGCCTGCCCCTTGGCCGCGCCGACCTGTAGTGTGGGGCCCTCGTGTGGCCCCCTGACCTGCCCTTCCGCCTACTTAAAGCCTCCGTCGCGAAACCCCCAGTACCGAGAGCCACGATGCGGAAAACCTTACTGAGACGCCGCCGCCGCCAATCCCATCTCGGGGGATTCTGGAGATCTCCTCCGGCACCCTGCCGGAGAGGGGATTCATCTCCCGGAGGACTCTACGCCGCCATGGTCGCCTCCGAAGTGATGTGTGAGTAGTCTACCCCTGGACTATGGGTCCATAGCAGTAGCTAGATGGTTGTCTTCTCCCCATTGTGCTTAATTGTCGGATCTTGTGAGCTGCCTAACATGATCAAGATCATCTATCTGTAATTCTATATGTTGCGTTTGTTGGGATCCGATGAATAGAGAATACTTGTTATGTTGATTATCAAAGTTATGTCTATGTGTTGTTTATGATCTTGCATGCTCTCCGTTACTAGTAGATGCTCTGGCTAAGTAGATGCTTGTAACTCCAAGAGGGAGTATTTATGCTCGATAGTGGGTTCATGTCTCCGTGAATCTGGGGAAGTGACAGAAATCTCTAAGATTATGGATGTGCTGTTGCCACTAGGGATAAAACATTGGTGCTATGTTCAAGGACGTAGTTACTGATTACATTACGCGCAATACTTAATGCAATTGTCTGTTGTTAGCAACTTAATACTGGAGGGGGTTCGGATGATAACCTGAAGGTGGACTTTTAGGCATAGATGCATGCTGGATAGCGGTCTATGTACTTTATCGTAATGCCCAATTAAATCTCACAATACTCATCATCATATGTATGTGCATGGTCATGCCCTCTTTATTTGTCAATTGCCCAACTGTAATTTGTTCACCCAACATGCTGTTTATCTTATGGGAGAGACACCTCTAGTGAACTGTGGACCCCGGTCCAATTCTCTATACCGAAATACAATCTACTGCAATACTGTTTTACCTGTTTTCTCGCAAACAATCATCATCCACACTATACATCTAATCCTTTGTTACAGCAAGCCGGTGAGATTGACAACCTCGCTGTTTCGTTGGGGCAAAGTACTTTGGTTGTGTTGTGCAGGTTCCACGTTGGCGCCGGAATCCCTGGTGTTGCGCCGCACTACATCCCGCCGCCATCAACCTTCAACGTGCTTCTTGGCTCCTACTGGTTCGATAAACCTTGGTTTCATACCGAGGGAAAACTTGCCGCCGTACGCATCACACCTTCCTCTTGGGGTTCCCAACGGACGCGTGCCGTACGCGTATCAAGCTCTTTTTCCGGCGCCGTTGCCGGGGAGATCAAGACACGCTGCAAGGGGAGTCTCCACTTCTCAATCTCTTTACTTTGTTTTTGTCTTGCTTAGTTTTATTTACTACTTTGTTTGCTGCACTAAATCAAAATACAAAAAAATTAGTTGCTAGCTTTACTTTATTTACTGTCTTGCACTCTATATCAAAAACACAAAAAAATTAGTTACTTGCATTTACTTTACTTGATTCATCATGTTTCCTTTTAATTTTACCACGAAAGACATATCGGTAGGACGTGGGTCTATAGTTGGGAGAAATAATATAGAAGATTTTTTCAATCATGTTAGTACCATTGAAGATTTTGAAGATAGACACTTGGTAGACCTTGCTCCTACTTATGAAATTGCTGCTGCGCATTTAGTTCGCTCGTTGGAAACTAAATTTGTTAATCTCAATCCTATAATCCAACACATGTTCCTTACACTTGGTGATATGGAAGAGGGGGAAAAGAAAGATTTTGTTTTAGAAACCCTTCTTAGAGAATTTGGTGGTCTTGCAAGAGAAGCTAGAAAGGTCTTTGCTAAATTTAATATGCTTGGTTCTCATACTAATTTTGTTAGTCTCCTTGAAAAGATGGACATGGATAGAATAAGATACACTAATAATATTGATGATGGAGGGGATATCAAAGCACCAATACCATGTAAACTCCTAGCTATGAATGATGCACTAGAAAATAACTATGCTTGGCTTGTTCCCGAAAATTTGTTTGATGAGAGTAGCAAGCCCAAGACTAATGAAAAGGGAGACGCTAAAACTTATGTATCCAATATACTATGCTTGGTTGAGAAAAATCCACACCCCGCTGTAGAAGTACCACCCTTCGATAATACTTGATACACACTTTCTGCGCCTAGCTGAAAGGCGTTAAAGAAAAGCGCTTATGGGAGACAACCCATGTTTTTACTACAGTACTTTATTTTTATTTTGTGTCTTGGAAGTTGTTTACTACTGTAGCAACCTCTCCTTATCTTAGTTTAGTGTTTTGTTGTGCCAAGTAAAGTCGTTGATAGAAAAATTCATACTAGATTTGGATTACTGCGCAGAAACAGATTTCTTTGCTGTCACGAATCTGGGCTGTTTTCTCTGTAGGTAACTCAGAAAATTATGCCAATTTACGTGAGTGATCCTCAGATATGTACGCAATTTTCATTCAATTTGAGCATTTTCATTTGAGCAAGTCTGGTGCCTCGATAAAATTCGTCAATACGAACTGTTCTGTTTTGACAGATTCTGCCTTTTATTTCGCATTGCCTCTTTTGCTATGTAGGATGAATTTCTTTGATCCATGAATGTCCAGTAGCTTTATGCAATGTCCAGAAGTGTTAAGAATGATTGTGTCACCTCTGAACATGTTAATTTTTATTGTCCACTAACCCTCTAATGAGTTGTTCTAAGTTTGGTGTGGAGGAAGTTTTCAAGGATCAAGAGAGGAGTATGATGCAATATGATCAAGGAGAGTGAAAGCTCTAAGCTTGGGGATGCCCCGGTGATTCACCCCTGCATATTCTAAGAAGACTCAAGCGTCTAAGCTTGGGGATGCCCAAGGCATCCCCTTCTTCGTCGACAACATTATCAGGTTCCTCCCCTTAAACTATATTTTTATTCCATCACATCTTATGTGCTTTTCTTGGAGCATCGGTTTGTTTTTGTTTTTGTTTTGTTTGAATAAAATGGATCCTAGCATTCACTTTATGGGAGAGAGACACGCTCTGCTGTAGCATATGGACAAGTATGTCCTTAGTTTCTACTCATAGTATTCATGGCGAAGTTTCTCCTTCGTTAAATTGTTATATGGTTGGAATTGGAAAATGATACATGTTGTAATTGCTATAAATGTCTTGGGTAATGTGATACTTGGCAATTGTTGTGCTCATGTTTAAGCTCTTGCATCATATACTTTGCACCCATTAATGAAGAAATACATAGAGCATGCTAAAATTTGGTTTGCATATTTGGTCTCTCTAAGGTCTAGATAATTTCTAGTATTGAGTTTGAACAACAAGGAAGACGGTGTAGAGTCTTATAATGTTTACAATATGTCTTTTATATGAGTTTTGCTGCACCGGTTCATCCTTGTGTTTGTTTCAAATAACCTTGCTAGCCTAAACCTTGTATCGAGAGGGAATACTTCTCATACATCCAAAATACTTGAGCCAACCACTATGCCATTTGTGTCCACCATACCTACCTACTACATGGTATTTCTCCGCCATTCCAAAGTAAATTGCTTGAGTGCTACCTTTAAAATTCCATCATTCACCTTTGCAATATATAGCTCATGGGACAAATAGCTTAAAAACTATTGTGGTATTGAATATGTACTTATGCACTTTATCTCTTATTAAATTGCTTGTTGTGCGATAACCATGTTCACTGGGGACGCCATCAACTACTCTTTGTTGAATATCATGTGAGTTGCTATGCATGTTAGTCTTGTCTGAAGTAAGAGAGATCTACCACCTTATGGTTAAGCATGCATATTGTTAGAGAAGAACATTGGGCCGCTAACTAAAGCCATGATCCATGGTAGAAGTTTCAGTTTTGGACAATATCCTCAATCTCATATGAGAAAATTAATTGTTGCCACATGCTTATGCATAAAAGAGGAGTCCATTATCTGTTGTTTATGTTGTCCCGGTATGGATGTCTAAGTTGAGAATAATCAATAGCGAGAAATCCAATGCGAGCTTTCTCCTTAGACCTTTGTACAGGCGGCATGGAGGTACCCCTTTGTGACACTTGGTCAAAACATGTGCATTGCGATGATCCAGTAGTCCAAGCTAATTAGGACAAGGTGCGGGCACTATTAGTATACTATGCATGAGGCTTGCAACTTGTAAGATATAATTTACATGATACATATGCTTTATTACTACCGTTGACAAAATTGTTTCATGTTTTCAAAGTCAAAGCTCTAGCACAAATATAGCAATCGATGCTTTTCCTCTTTGGAGGACCATTCTTTTACTTTTATTGTTGAGTCAGTTCACCTATTTCTCTCCACCTCAAGAAGCAAACACTTGTGTGAACTGTGCATTGATTTCTACATACTTGCATATTGCACTTATTATATTACTCTATGTTGACAATATCCATGAGATATACATGTTACAAGTTGAAAGCAACCGCTGAAACTTAATCTTCCTATGTGTTGCTTCAATACCTTTTACTTTGAATTATTGCTTTATGAGTTAACTCTTATGCAAGACTTATTGATGCTTGTCTTGAAGTACTATTCATAAAAAGTCTTTGCTTTATGATTCACTTGTTTACTGATGGCGTGTATTTCACACGTTCGTTGGGCAACCCCAAGAGGAAGGTATGATGCGCACAGCAGCAAGTTTTCCCTCAGAAAGAAACCAAGGTTTATCGAACCAGGAGGAGCCAAGAAGCACGTTGAAGGTTGATGGCGGCGGGATGTAGTGCGGCGCAACACCGTAGATTCCGGCGCCAACGTGGAACCCGCACAACACAACCAAGCTACTTTGCCCCAACGAAACAAGCTGAGGTTGTCAATCTCACCGGCTTGCCGTAACAAAGGATTAACCGTATTGTGTGGAAGATGATTGTTTGCAGAGAAAACAGAGAGAACAAGTATTGCAAGAGATTGTATTTCAAGAAAGAGAATTGGACCGGGGTCCACAGCTCACTAGAGGTGTCTCTCCCATAAGACGAACAGCATGTTGGGTGAACAAATTACGCTTGGGCAATTGACAAATAAAGAGAGCATGACAATGCACATACATATCATGATGAGTATAGTGAGATTTAATTGGGCATTACGACAAAGTACATAGACCGCCATCCAACCGCATCTATGCCTAAAAAGTCCACCTTCAGAGTTATCATCCGAACCCCTCCAGCATTAAGTTGCAAAGCAACGTACAATTGCATTAAGTATGGTGCGTAATGTAATCAACAACTACATCCTTAGACATAGCATCAATGTTTTATCCCTAGTGGCAACAAGCACAACACAACCTTAGAACTTTCTCGTCACCGTCCTGTGTCAATGCAGGCATGAACCCACTATCGAGCATAAGTACTCCCTCTTGGAGTTAAAAGCATCTACTTGGCCAGAGCATCTACTAATAACGGAGAGCATGCAAGATCATAAACAACACATAAGCATAACTTTGATAATCAACATAACAAGTATTCTCTATTCATCGGATCCCAACAAACGCAACATATAGAATTACATATAGATGATCTTGATCATGATAGGCAGCTCACAAGATCCGACAATGATAGCACAATGGGGAGAAGACAACCATCTAGCTACTGCTATGGACCCATAGTCCAGTGGGTAGACTACTCACTCATCACTCCGGAGGCGACCATGGCGGTGTAGAGTCCTCCGGGAGATGATTCCCCTCTCCGGCAGGGTGCCGGAGGCGATCTCCGAGATCCCCCGAGATGGGATCGGCGGCGACGGCGTCTCGCAATGTTTTCCGTATCGTGGCTCTCGGTACCGGGGGTTTCGTCACGGAGGCTATTTGTAGGCGGAAGGGCAGGTCAAGAGGCGGCGCAGGGGCCCACACCACAGGCCGGCGCGGCCAAGGGGGCCGCGCCGCCCTAGGGTTTGGCGCCCCCGTGGCCCCTCTTCGTCTCTCCTTCGGACTTCCGGAAGCTTCGTGAGAAAATAGGCCTCCGGGCTTTTATTTCGTCCAATTCCGAGAATATTTCTTTACTAGGATTTCGAAACCAAAAACAGCGAGAAAACAAAGAATCGGCACTTCGGCATCTTGTTAATAGGTTAGTTCCGGAAAATGCACGAATATGATATAAAGTGTGCATAAAACATGTAGATAACATCAATAATGTGGCATGGAACACAAGAAATTATCGATACGTTGGAGACGTATCAGCATCCCCAAGCTTAGTTCTCGCTCGTCCCGAGCAGGTAAAACGATAACAAAGATAATTTCTGGAGTGACATGCCATCATAAACTTGATCATACTATTTGTAAAGCATATGTAGTGAGTGCAGCGATCAAAACAATGTGTATGACATGAGTAAACAAGTGAATCATATAGCAAAGACTTTTCATGAATAGCACTTCAAGACAAGCATCAATAAGTCTTGCATAAGAGTTAACTCATAAAGCAATAATTCAAAGTAAAGGTATTGAAGCAACACAAAAGAAGATTAAGTTTCAGCGGTTGCTTTCAACTTGTAACATGTATATCTCATGGATATTGTCAACATAGAGTAACATAATAAGTGCAATAAGCAAGTATGTAAGAATCAATGCACAGTTCACACAAGTGTTTGCTTCTTGAGGTGGAGAGAAATAGGTGAACTGACTCAACATTGAAAGTAAAAGAATGGTCCTCATAGAGGAAAAGCATCGATTGCTATATTTGTGCTAGAGCTTTGATTTTGAAAACATGAAACAATTTTGTCAACGGTAGTAATAAAGCATATGCATCATGTAAATTATATCTTATAAGTTGCAAGCCTCATGCATAGTGTACTAATAGTGCTCGCACCTTGTCCTAATTAGCTTGGACTACCCGGATTATCACCGCAATACATATGCTTTAACCAAGTATCACAAAGGGGTACCTCTATGCCGCCCGTACAAAGGTCTAAGGAGAAAGCTCGCATTTGGATTTCTCGCTTTTGATTATTCTCAACTTAGACATCCATACCGGGACAACATAGACAATGGATAATGGACTCCTCTTTTAATGCTTCAAGCATTCAACAACAATTAATTCTTTTCTCATTAGAGATTTGAGGATGTTTGTCCAAAACTGAAACTTCCACCATGGAACATGGCTTTAGTTAGCGGCCCAATGTTCTTCTCTCACAATATGCATGCTCAAACCATTCAACTCAGTGTAGATCGCCCTTACTTCGACAAGACGAACATGCATAGCAACTCACATGAAATTCAACAATGAGTTGATGGCGTTCCCCGAGAAACATGGTTATCGCACAACAAGCAACTTAATAAGAGATAAAGTGCATAATTACATATTCAATACCACAATAGTTTTTAAGCTATTTGTCCCATGAGCTATATATTGCAAAGGTGAATGATGGAATTTTAAAGGTAGCACTCAAGCAATTTACTTTGGAATGGCGGGAAAATACCATGTAGTAGGTAGGTATGGTGGACACAAATGGCATAGTGGTTGGCTCAAGTATTTTGGATGCATGAGAAGTATTCCCTCTCGATACAAGGTTTAGGCTAGCAAGGTTGTTTGAGGCAAACACAAGGATGAACTAGTACAGCAAAACTCACATAAAAGACATATTGAAAGCATTATAATACTCTATACCGTCTTCCTTGTTGTTCAAACTCAAGACTAGAAATTATCTAGACCTTAGAGAAACCAAATATGCAAACCAAATTTTAGCATGCTCTATGTATTTCTTCATTAATGGGTGCAAAGCATATGATGCAAGAGCTTAAACATGAGCACAACAATTGCCAAGTATCACATTACCCAAAACATTTATAGCAATTACTACATGTATCATTTTCCAATTCCAACCATATAACAATTTAACGAAGGAGAAACTTCGCCATGAATACTATGAGTAGAAACCAAGGACATATTTGTCCATATGCTACAGCGGAGTGTGTATCTCTCCCATAAAGTGAATGCTAGGATCCATTTTATTCAAACAAAACAAAAACAAAAACAAAACGACGCTCCAAGAAAAAGCACATAAGATGTGGCCGAATAAAAATATAGTTTCAGGGGAGGAACCTGATAATTTGTTGATGAAGAAGGGGATGCCTTGGGCATCCCCAAGCTTAGACGCTTGAGTCTTCTTGATATATGCAGGGGTGAACCGCCGGGTGCATCCCCAAGCTTAGAGCTTTTCACTCTCCTTGATCATGTTGCATCATACTCCTCTCTTGATCCTTGAAAACTTCCTCCACACCAAACTCGAAACAACTCATTAGAGGGTTAGTGCACAATATAAATTGACATATTCAGAGGTGACACACTCATTCTTAACACTTCTGGACATTGCATAATGCTACTGGACATTAGTGGATCAAAGAAATTCATCCAACATAGCGAAAGAGGCAATGCGAAATAAAAGGCAGAATCTGTCAAAAACAGAACAGTTCGTATTGACGAATTTTAAAATGGCACCAGACTTGCTCAAATGAAAATGCTCAAATTGAATGAAAGTTGCGTACATATCTGAGGATCATGCTCGTAAATTGGCATAATTTTCTGAGCTTCC
Organism: Lolium rigidum; assembly: GCF_022539505.1. Lineage (NCBI taxonomy): Eukaryota > Viridiplantae > Streptophyta > Magnoliopsida > Poales > Poaceae > Lolium > Lolium rigidum. The sequence continues at coordinate 267,451,983 of NC_061509.1, forward strand.
TGCAGGGCAGTGGGCTCAGATTCGTGACAGCAAAGAAATCTGGAACTGCGCAGTAATCCAAATCTAGTACTTACTTTTCTATCAACGGCTTAACTTGGCACAACAAAACTCAAAACTAAGATAAGGAGAGGTTGCTACAGTAGTAAACAACTTCCAAGACACAAAATAAAAACAAAGTACTGTAGGTAAAAAACATGGGTTGTCTCCCATAAGCGCTTTTCTTAACGCCTTTCAGCTAGGCGCAGTAAAGTGTGTATCAAGTAACATCGAGAGATGAAGCATCAACATCATAATTTGTTCTAATGATAGAATCATAAGGTACCTTCATTCTCTTTCTAGGGAAGTGTTCCATACCTTTCTTGAGAGGAAATTGATATTTTATATTACCTTCCCTCATATCAATAATAGCACCAACAGTTCGAAGAAAAGGTCTTCCCAATATAATTGGACAAGATGCATTGCATTCAATATCCAAGACAACAAAATCAACGGGAACAAGATTATTGTTAACGGTAATGCGAACATTATCAACTTTACCCAAAGGTTTCTTTGTAGAATGATCAGCAAGATTAACATCCAAATAACAATTTTTCAGCGGTGGTAAGTCAAGCATATTATAAATTTTCTTCGGCATAACAGAAATACTTGCACCAAGATCACATAAAGCATTACAATCAAAATCTTTAACCTTCATCTTAATGATGGGCTCCCAACCATCTTCTAGCTTTTTAGGAATAGAGGCTTCGCGCTCTAGTTTCTCTTCTCTAGCTTTTATGAGAGCATTTGTAATATGATGCGTGAAAGCCAAATTTATAGCACTAGCATTAGGACTTTTAGCAAGTTTTTGCAAGAACTTTATAACTTCAGAGATGTGGCAATCATCAAAATTCAAACCATTATAATCTAAAGCAATGGGATCATCATCCCCAATGTTGGAAAAAATTTCAGCAGCTTTATCGCAGTGCAGTTTCAGCAGCTTTAGCAGTTTCAGCAGTTTTTCGCGCTTTGCATTAGAAGTGGAAACATTGCTAACACCAATTCTTTTATTAGTATGAGTAGGAGGTGCAGCAACATGTGTAGCATTAGCATTACTAGTGGTGGTAATAGTCCAAACTTTAGCTATATTCTTCTCTTTAGCTAGTTTTTCATTTTCTTCTCTATCCCACCTAGCACGCAGCTCAGCCATTAATCTTATATTCTCATTAATTCTAACTTGGATGGCATTTGCTGTAGTAACAATTTTACTTTCAATGTCCCTATTAGGCATAACCTTCGATTTCAAAAGATCAACATCGAGAGGCAAGACTATCAACTCTAGAAACAAGAATATCAATTTTATTGAGTTTTTCCTCAACAGATTTGTTAAAGGCAGCTTTGTGTACTAATAAATTCTTTAAGCATGGCTTCAAGTCCAGGGGGTGAATTCCTATTATTGCTGTAAGAATTTCCATAAGAATTACCATAGCCGTTGCCATTATTATAAGGATATGGCCTATAGTTATTAATAGAATTGTTCCAATAAGCATTGTTGTTGAAATTATTATTTTTAATGAAGTTTACATCAACATGTTCTTCTTGTGCAACCAATGAAGCTAACGGAACATTATTAGGATCAACATTAGTCCTATCATTCGCAAGCATAGACATAATAGCATCAACCTTATCACTCAAGGAGGAGGATTCTTCGACAGAATTTACCTTCTTACCTTGTGGAGCTCTTTCCGTGTGCCATTCATAGTAATTTATCATCATATCATCAAGAAGTTTTGTAGCCGCCCCCAATGTGATGGACATAAAGGTACCTCCAGCAGCTGAATCCAATAAATTCCGCGAAGAAAAATTTAGTCCCGCATAGAAGGTTTGGATGATCATCCAAGTAGTCACTCCATGGGTTGGGCAATTTTTAACCGGAGATTTCATTCTTTCCCAAGCTTGAGCAACATGTTCAGTATCTAATTGTTTAAAATTCATTATGCTACTCCTCAAAGATATAATTTTAGCAGGGGGATAATATCTACCAATAAAAGCATCCTTGCATTTAGTCCATGAATCAATACTATTCTTAGGCATAGATAGCAACCAATCTTTAGCTCTTCCTCTTAATGAGAAAGGGAACAATTTTAGTTTAATAATATCACCATCTACATCTTTATATTTTTGCATTTCACATAGTTCAACAAAATTATTGAGATGGGCAGCAGCATCATCGAACTAACACCGTAAAATTGATGGTTCATGACAAGATTCAAGTAAAGCAGGTTTAATTTCAAAGAATTCTGCTCGTAGTAGCAAGTGGAGCAATAGGTGTGCATAAGAAATCATTATTATTTGTGGTTGTGAAGTCACACAACTTAGTATTTTCAGCGTTGGCCATTTTAGCAATAGTAAATAAAGCAAACTAGATAAAGTAAATGCAAGTAAACTAATTTTTTTGTGTTTTCGATATAGCAAACAAGATAGCAAATAAAGTAAAACTAGCAACTAATTTTTTTGTGTTTTGATTTAGTGCAGCAAACAAAGTAGTAAATAAAATAAAGCAAGACAAAAACAAAGTAAAGAGATTGAGAAGTGGAGACTCCCTCGCAGCGTGTCTTGATCTCCCCGGCAACGGCGCCTTAAAAGAGCTTGATGGCGTGTATTTCACACGTTCGTTGGGCAACCCCAAGAGGAAGGTATGATGCGCACAGCAGCAAGTTTTCCTCGTAAAGAAACCAAGGTTTATCGAACCAGGAGGAGCCAAGAAGCACGTTGAAGGTTGATGGCGGCGGGATGTAGTGCGGCGCAACACCAGAGATTCCGGCGCCAACGTGGAACCCGCACAACACAACCAAGCTACTTTGCCCCAACGAAACGAAGTGAGGTTGTCAATCTCACCGGCTTGCTGTAACAAAGGATTAACCGTATTGTGTGGAAGATGATTGTTTGCAGAGAAAACAGTAGAAACAAGTATTGCAGTAGATTGTATTTCAAGTAAAGAGAATTGGACCGGGGTCCACAGCTCACTAGAGGTGTCTCTCCCATAAGACGAACAGCATGTTGGGTGAACAAATTACAGCTTGGGCAATTGACAAATAAAGAGAGCATGACAATGCACATACATATCATGATGAGTATAGTGAGATTTAATTGGGCATTACGACAAAGTACATAGACCGCCATCCAACCGCATCTATGCCTAAAAGTCCACCTTCGAGGTTATCATCCGAACCCCTCCAGTATTAAGTTGCAAAGCAATGGACAATTGCATTAAGTATGGTGCGTAATGTAATCAACAACTACATCCTTAGACATAGCATCAATGTTTTATCCCTAGTGGCAACAAGCACAACACAACCTTAGAACTTTCGTCACATCGTCCCGTGTGTCAATGCGAGCATGAACCCACTATCGAGCATAAGTACTCCCTCTTGGAGTTAAAAGCATCTACTTGGCCAG
>NC_061509.1:267455517-267491034 GCF_022539505.1 Lolium rigidum
ATAGGTTCGCTCGAGGCGCATAAAAACGATATAAAGTGTGAACAAAACATGTTGGTATTGTCATAAAACAAGCATGGAACATCGGAAATTATAGATACGTTGGAGACGTATCAGCGTGCAGTTGATGGTAGTAATATTGCAGGAAGTAAAGATGCAGTAAAACAGTAAACAAGCAGCGATAGCAGTATTTAGGAACAAGGCCTAGGGATCATACTTTCACTAGTGGACACTCTCAACATTGATCACATAACGAGAATAAATAGATAGATGCTAGACTCTACACCCTCTTGTTGGATGATGAACACCACTAACTGTGTAGGATTACACGAACCCTCAATGCCGGAGTTAACAAGCTCCACAATATTCGATATTCATGTTTAAGTAACCTTAGAGTGCATGAGAGATCAACACAACCAAACCAAGTACTAACATAGCATGCACACTGTCACCTTCACACTACGAAAGGAGGAATAGATCACATCAATACTATCATAGCAATAGTTAACTTCATAATCTACAAGAGATCACAATCATAGCCTACGCCAAGTACTACACGATGCACACACTCGTCACCATTATACCGTGCAGGAGGAATAAACTACTTTAATAACATCACTAGAGTAGCACACAGATAAATTGTGATACAAAACACATTGCAATCATAAAGAGATATAAATAAGCACTCCACTATGCCATTCATAACAGCGAATAAGTATTCTGTGAAATATAGCCTAAGAGACCCACACGGTGCACACACTGTCACCTTTACACACGTGGGACAAGGAGTCTCCTGGAGATCACATAAGTAAAATCCACTTGACTAGCATAATGACATCTAGATTACAAGCATCATCATATGAATCTCAATCATGTAAGGCAGCTCATGAGATTATTGTATTGAAGTACATAGGAGAGAGATAAACCACATAGCTACTGCAGTACAGCCCCGAGCCTCGATGGAGAACTACTCCCTCCTCATGGGAGACAAGCAGCGTTGATGAAGATGGTGGTGGTGTTGATGGAGAAGCCTTCCGGGGCACTTCCCCGTCCCGGCGGCGTGCCGGAACAGAGACTCCTGTCCCCCGGATCTTGGCTTCGCGATGGCGGCGGCTCGGAAGGTTTTCTCTCGGTTTTGTCGAACGTCATAGGGTTTTCGCGACGGAGACCTTAAGTAGGCGGAAGGGCGGCGTCGGGAAGGGTCCGGGGCCACTGGACACTAGGGCGGCGCGCCCCCTCCGGGCCGCGCCGCCACCATGTGTGGGCCCCCGTGGCCCCTCTCCGCGGCTCTCGGGTGTTCTGGAAGCTCCCGGGATTCTAAGATGCTCGGGCGTTGATTTCGTCCAATTCCGAGAATATTTCCTTACTAGGATTTCGAAACCAAAAACAAGCAGAAAACGAGAACCGGCACTTCGGCATCTCGTCAATAGGTTAGTTCCGGAAAACGCATAATAATGACATAAAGTATGCATAAAACATGTAGATATCATCAATAATGTGGCATGGAACATAAGAAATTATCGATACGTCGGAGACGTATCAAGCATCCCCGATGTCTACGTTCCCCCTCCTTTCCCTGTAGACGGTGTTGGGCCTCCAAGAGCAGAGGTTTGTAGAACAGCAGCAAGTTTTCCCTTAAGTGGATACCCAAGGTTTATCGAACTCGGGGAGGAAGAGGTCAAAGATATCCCTCTCATGCAACCCCGCAACCACAAAGCAAGAAGTCTCTTGTGTCCCCAACATACCTAATAGGTGCACTAGTTCGGCGAAGAGATAGTGAAATACAGGTGGTATGAATAAGTATGAGCAAGTAGCAACGGTGCCGTAAAATAGCTTGCTGGCGTGTAGTTGATGATGGTAGTATTGCAGCAGATAGTAACACAAGTAAAACAAGTAAACAAGCAGTAGTAACGCAGCAGTATTTAGGAACAAGGCCTAGGGATTAGACTTTCACTAGTGGACACTCTCAACATTGATCACATAACAGAATAGATAAATGCATACTCTACACTCTTGTTGGATGATGAACACATTGCGTAGGATTACACGAACCCTCAATGCCGGAGTTAACAAGCTCCACAATTAATGTTCATATTTTAGTAACCTTATAGTGTAAGATAGATCAACATAACCAAATAGATCACATCAATACCATCATAGTAATAGTTAACTTCACAATCCATAAGAGATCACGATCATAAACTAAGCCAAGAACTATATGATGCACACCCTGTCCACTTTACACCATGCAGGAGGAATAGAATACTTTAATAACATCACTAGAGTAGCACATAGATGAATTGTGATACAAACTCATATGAATCTCAATCATGTAAAGCAGCTCATGAGATTATTGTATTGAGGTACATGGGAGAGAGATGAACCACATAGCTACAGCGAAGCCCTCAGCCTCGGGGGGTGGATTACTCCCTCCTCATCATGGAGCAGCAGCGGTGATGAAGATGGTGGTGGAGATGGCAGGATGGAGAAGCCTTCCGGGGGCACTTCCCCGTCCCGGCGGCGTGCCGGAACAGAGACTCCTGTCCCCCAGATCTTGGCTTCGCGATGGCGGCGGCTCTGGAAGGTTTCTGTGGGTTTCGTCGAACGCATCAGGGTTTCTGATCCAGGGGCTTTATATAGGCGAAGAGGCGGCGCAGGAGGGCTGACAGGGGGGGCACACTATAGGGCGGCGCGGCCCCCCCTCTGGTCGCGCCAGCCTATAGTTTGGTGGGCCTGTGGCCCCCCTCTGACCTCTCTGGTGTGTTCTGGATGCTTCCGGGGATTCTAAGATCTTTGGCGTTGATTTCGTCCGATTCCGAGAATATTTCGTTACTAGGATTTCCGAAACCAAAACAGCAGAAAACAGGAACTAGCACTTCGGCATCTTGTTAATAGGTTAGTTCCAGAAAATGCACGAATATGACATAAAGTGTGCATAAAACATGTAGATAACAACAATAATGTGGCATGGAACATAAGAAATTATCGATACGTCGGGGACGTATCAGCATCCCCAAGCTTAGTTCTGCTCGTCCCGAGCGGTGTAAAACGATAACAAAGATAATTTCTGGAGTGACATGCCATCATAACATTGATCATACTATTTGTAAAGCATATGTAGTGAATGCAGCGATCAAAACAATGTATATGACATGAGTAGACAAGTGAATCATATAGCAAAGACTTTTCATGAATAGCACTTCAAGACAAGCATCAATAAGTCTTGCATAAGAGTTAACTCATAAAGCAATAATTCAAAGTAAAGGTATTGAAGCAACACAAAGGAAGATGAAGTTTCAGTGGTTGCTTTCAACTTGTAACATGTATATCTCATGGATAGTTGTCAAATGCAAAGTAATATAACAAGTGCAATATGCAAGTATGTAGGAATCAATGCACAGTTCACACAAGTGTTTGCTTCTTGAGGTAGAGAGAAATAGGTGAACTGACTCAACAATGAAAGTAAAAGAATGGTCCTCATAGAGGAAAAGCATCGATTGCTATATTTGTGCTAGAGCTTTGATTTTGAAAACATGAAACAATTTTGTCAACGGTAGTAATAAAGCATATGTATCATGTAAATTATATCTTACAAGTTGCAAGCCTCATGCATAGTATACTAATAGTGCCCGCACCTTGTCCTAATTAGCTTGGACTACCGGATCATCACAATGCACATGTTTTAACCAAGTGTCACAAAGGGGTACCTCTATGCCGCCTGTACAAAGGTCTAAGGAGAAAGCTCGCATTGGATTTCTCGCTATTGATTATTCTCAACTTAGACATCCATACCGGGACAACATAGACAACAGATAATGGACTCCTCTTTTATGCATAAGCATGTAACAACAATTAATAATTTTCTCATATGAGATTGAGGATATATGTCCAAAACTCGAAACTTCCACCATGGATCATGGCTTTAGTTAGCGGCCCAATGTTCTTCTCTAACAATATGCATGCTTAACCATAGGGTGGTAGATCTCTCTTACTTCGGACAAGACGGACATGCATAGCAACTCACATGAAATTCAACAATGAATAGTTGATGGCGTCCCCAAGTGAACATGGTTATCGCACAACAAGCAACTTAATAAGAGATAAAGTGCATAATTACATATTCAATACCACAATAGTTTTTAAGCTATTTGTCCCATGAGCTATATATTGCAAAGGTGAATGATGGAATTTTAAAGGTAGCACTCAAGCAATTTACTTTGGAATGGCGAGAAAATACCATGTAGTAGGTAGGTATGGTGGACACAAATGGCATAGTGTTGTTTGGCTCAGGATTTGGATGCATGAGAAGTAATCCCTCTCGATACAAGGTTTAGGCTAGCAAGGTTGTTTGAAGCAAACACAAGCACGAACTAGTACAGACAAAACTCACATAAAAGACATATTACAAGCATTATAAAACTATACATCGTCTTCCTTGTTGTTCAAACATCTTACTAGAAATTATCTAGACCTTAGAGAAACAAAATATGCAAACCAAATTTTAGCATGCTCTATGTATTTCTTCATTAATGGGTGCAAAGCATATGATGCAAGAGCTTAATCATGAGCACAACAATTGCCAAGTATCACATTACCCAAAACATTTATAGCAATTACTACATGTATCATTTTCCAATTCCAACCATATAACAATTTAACGAAGGAGAAACTTCGCCATGAATACTATGAGTAGAAACCAAGGACATACTTGTCCATATGCTACAGCGGAGCGTGTCTCTCTCCCACACAAGCATGATGTAATCCAATTTATTCAAACACAAACAAAAACAAAAGCATACAGACGCTCCAAGTAAAGCACATAAGATGTGACCGAATAAAAATATAGTTTCAAGAGAAGGAACCCGATAATTTGTCGATGAAGAAGGGGATGCCTTGGGCATCCCCAAGCTTAGACGCTTGAGTCTTCTTGAAATATGCAGGGATGAACCACCGGGGCATCCCCAAGCTTAGAGCTTTCACTCTTCTTGATCATAGTATATCATCCTCCTCTCTTGACCCTTGAAAACTTCCTTCACACCAAACTTCTCATAAACTTCATTAGAGGGGTTAGTACATAATCAAAAACTCACATGTTCAGAGGTGACACAATCATTCTTAACACTTCTGGACATTGCTCAAAGCTACTGGAGTTTAATGGAACAAAGAAATCCATCCCACATAGCAAAAGAGGCAACGCGAAATAAAAGGCAGAATCTGTCAAAACAGAACAGTCCGTAAAGACGAATTTCTAATAAATACTTCCGTTGCTCAGATCAGAAAACTCAAAACTAATGAAAGTTGCGTACATATCTGAGGAACACGGACGTAAATTGGCATATTTTTCTGATTTTTCTACAGAGAGAAAATCTCAGATTCGTGACAGATAGAAATCTGTTTCTGTGCAGAAATCCAAATCTAGTATCAACCTTCGATTAGAGGCTTCACTTGGCACAACAAAACACAAAACTAAGATAAGGAGAGGTTGCTACAGTAGTAAACAACTTCCAAGACACAAATATAAAACAAAGTACTGTAGCAAAATAACACATGGGTTATCTCCCAAGAAGTTCTTTCTTTATAGCCATTAAGATGGGCTCAGCAGTTTTAATGATGCACTCATAAGAAATAGTATTTGAAGCAAAAGAGAGCATCAAGAGGCAAATTCAAAACACATTTAAGTCTAACATGCTTCCTATGCAAAGGAATCTTGTAAATAAACAAGTTCATGAAGAGCAAAGTAACAAGCATAGGAAGATAAAACAAGTGTAGCTTCAAAAATTTCAGCACATAGAGCGGTGTTTTAGTAACATGAAAATTTCTACAACCATATTTTCCTCTCTCATAATAACTTTCAGTAGCAACATTAGCAAACTCAACAATATAACTATCACATAAAGCATTCTTATCATGAGTCTCATGCATAAAATTATTACTCTCCACATAGGCATAATCAATTTTATTAGTTGTAGTGGGAGCAAATTCAACAAAGTAGCTATCATTATTATTCTCATCAAGTGTAGGAGGCATAGTATAATCACAACAAAATTTACTCTCCATAGTAGGTGGCACCAAAAGACCACTATCATTATAATCATCATAAATAGGAGGCAAAGTATCATCAAAGAAAATTTTCTCCTCAATGCTTGGGGGACTAAAAATATCATGCTCATCAAAGCCAGCTTCCCCAAGCTTAGAATTTTCCATATCATTAGCAACAATGGTGTTCAAAGCGTTCATACTAATATCGTTGCTACTAGCGTGCAAATAAGATTCCATGGGTTTTTTAATTTTCGCATTAAACCATTCATGTCTTGACTCAGGAAATAGAATAAAAAGCTCACAGATGTTGTCCATTATGCCTTACTAGTGTAAACAAGAAACAAAAAGATGCAATTGCAGGATCTAAAGGAAATAGCTTCGAGCACAAACACAATGGCGCCAGAAAAGTACTTTACCTGGAACCGGAGTATGAGTGCCTTTTACCTTTCCTCCCGGCAACGGCGCCGAGAAAAGTGCTTGATGTCTACGTTCCCCCTCCTTTCCTGTAGACAGTGTTGGGCCTCCAAGAGCGAGAGGTTTGTAGAACAGCAGCAAGTTTTCCCTTAAGTGGATACCCAAGGTTTATCGAACTCGGGGAGGAAGAGGTCAAAGATATCCCTCTCATGCAACCCTGCGACCACAAAGCAAGAAGTCTCTTGTGTCCCCAACACACCTAATAGGTGCACTAGTTCGGCGAAGAGATAGTGAAATACAGGTGGTATGAATAAGTATGAGCAGTAGCAACGGTGCCAGAAAATAGCTTGTTGGCGTGTAGTTGATGATGGTAGTATTGCAGCAGTAGTAACACGAGTAAAACAATGAAACAAGCAGTAGTAACGCAGCAGTATTTAGGAACAAGGCCTAGGGATTAGACTTTCACTAGTGGACACTCTCAACATTGATCACATAACAGAATAGATAAATGCATACTCTACACTCTTGTTGGATGATGAACACATTGCGTAGGATTACACGAACCCTCAATGCCGGAGTTAACAAGCTCCACAATTAATGTTCATATTTTAGTAACCTTATAGTGTAAGATAGATCAACATAACCAAATAGATCACATCAATACCATCATAGTAATAGTTAACTTCACAATCCATAAGAGATCACGATCATAAACTAAGCCAAGAACTACATGATGCACACCCTGTCCACTTTACACCATGCAGGAGGAATAGAATACTTTAATAACATCACTAGAGTAGCACATAGATGAATTGTGATACAAACTCATATGAATCTCAATCATGTAAAGCAGCTCATGAGATTATTGTATTGAGGTACATGGGAGAGAGATGAACCACATAGCTACAGCGAAGCCCTCAGCCTCGGGGATGGATTACTCCCTCCTCATCATGGAGCAGCAGCGGTGATGAAGATGGCGGTGGAGATGGCAGCGGTGTCGATGGAGAAGCCTTCCGGGGGCACTTCCCCGTCCCGGCGGCGTGCCGGAACAGAGACTCCTGTCCCCCAGATCTTGGCTTCGCGATGGCGGTGGCTCGGGAAGGTTTCGTGGGTTTCGTCGAACGCATCGGGGTTTCGATCCGGGGGCTTTATATAGGCGAAGAGGCGGCGCAGGGAGGGCTGACAGGGGGGCACACTATAGGGCGGCGCGGCCCCCTCCGGTCGCGCCGGCCTATAGTTTGGTAGGCCCGTGGCCCCCCTCCGACCTCTCCGGTGTGTTCGGATGCTTCCGGGGATTCTAAGATCTTTGGCGTTGATTTCGTCCGATTCCGAGAATATTTCGTTACTAGGATTTCGAAACCAAAAACAGCGAAAAACAGGAACCGGCACTTCGGCATCTTGTTAATAGGTTAGTTCCAGAAAATGCACAAATATGACATAAAGTGTGCATAAAACATGTAGATAACATCAATAATGTGGCATGGAACATAAGAAATTATCGATACGTCGGGGACGTATCAATCCCCAAGCTTAGTTCCTGCTCGTCCCGAGCAGGTAAACGATAACAAAGATAATTTCTGGAGTGACATGCCATCATAACCTTGATCATACTATTGTAAGCATATGTAATGAATGCAGCGATCAAAACAATGGTAATGATATGAGTAAACAACCGAATCATAAAGCAAAGACTTTTCATGAATAGTACTTTCAAGACAAGCATCAATAAGTCTTGCATAAGAGTTAACTCATAAAGCAATAAATCAAAGTAAAGGTATTGAAGCAACACAAAGGAAGATTAAGTTTCAGCGGTTGCTTTCAACTTATAACATGTATATCTCATGGATAGTGTCAATGTAAAGTAATATAACAAGTGCAATATGCAAGTATGTAGGAATTAATGCACAGTTCACACAAGTGTTTGCTTCTTGAGGTGGAAAGAAATAGGTGAACTGACTCAACATAAAAGTAAAAGAAAGGTCCTTCAAAGAGGAAAGCATCGATTGCTATATTTGTGCTAGAGCTTTTATTTTGAAAACATGAAACAATTTTGTCAACGGTAGTAATAAAGCATATGTATCATGTAAATTATATCTTACAAGTTGCAAGCCTCATGCATAGTGTACTAATAGTGCCCGCACCTTGTCCTAATTAGCTTGGATTAACACGGATTATCATTGCATAACATATGTTTCAACCAAGTGTCACAAAGGGTACCTCTATGCCGCCTCGTACAAGGGTCTAAGGAGAAAGTTCGCATTGGATTTCTCGCTTTTGATCATTCTTCAACTTAGACACCCATACCGGGACAACATAGACAACAGATAATGGACTCCTCTTTTAATGCTTAAGCATTCAACAACGAGATAATATTCTCATAAGAGATTGAGGTTTTATGTCCAAACTGAAACTTCTACCATGATTCATGGCTTTAGTTAGCGGCCCAATGTTCTTCTCTAACAGTATGCATTCTCAAACCATTTGATTGTGAAAACCGCCCTTACTTCAGACAAGACGAACATGCATAGCAACTCACATGATATTCAACAAAGTGTTGATGGCGTCCCCAGAAAACATGGTTACCGCACAACAAGCAACTAAATAAGAGATAAAGTGCATAAGTACATATTCAATACCACAATAGTTTTTAAGGCTATTTTGTCCCATGAGCTATATATTGCAAAGGCGAATGATGGAAATTTAAAGGTAGCACTCAAGCAATTTACTTTGGAATGGCGGAGAAATACCATGTAGTAGGTAGGTATGGTGGACACAAATGGCATAGTGGTTGGCTCAAGGATTTTGGATGCATGAGAAGTATTCCTCTCGATACAAGGTTTAGGCTAGCAAAGTTATTTGAAACAAACACAAGGATGAACCGGTGCAGCAAAACTTACATAAAAGACATATTGTAAACATTATAAGACTCTACACCGTCTTCCTTGTTGTTCAAAACTCAATACTAGAAATTATCTAGACTTTAGAGAGACCAAATATGCAAACCAAATTTTAGCAAGCTCTATGTATTTCTTCATTAATGGGTGCAAAGTATATGATGCAAGAGCTTAAACATGAGCACAACAATTGCCAAGTATCAAATTATCCAAGACATTTTACCAATTACTACATGTAGCATTTTCCGTTTCCAACCATATAACAATTAACGAAGCGAGTTTCAACCTTCGCCATGAACATTAAAAGCTAAGAACACATGTGTTCATATGAACCAACGGAGCGTGTCTCTCTCCCACACAAGCATTTATTCAAACAAAAACAAAACAAAAACAAACGGACGCTCCAAGTAAAGTACATAAGATGTGACCGAATAAAAATATAGTTTCAAGGGAGGAACCTGATAAATTTGTCGATGAAGAAGGGGATGCCTTGGGCATCCCCAAGCTTAGATGCTTGAGTCTTCTTGAAATATGCAGGGATGAACCACCGGGGCATCCCCAAGCTTAGACTCTTCACTCTTCTTGATCATATTATATCATCCTCCTCTCTTGACCCTTAAAAACTTCCTCCACACCAAACTCGAAACAAACTCATTAGAGGGTTAGTGCATAATCAAAATTTCACATGTTCAGAGGTGACACAATCATTCTTAACACTTCTGGACATTGCCCAAAGCTACTGGAAGTTAATGGGACAAAGAAATCCATCCAACATAGCAAAAGAGACTCCTGTCCCCCAGATCTTGGCTTCGCGATGGCGGCGGCTCTGGAAGGTTTTCTCTGGTTTCGTCGAACGTCATAGGGTTTTCGCGACAGAGACCTTAAGTAGGCGGAAGGGCGGCGTCAGAAGGGGTCTGGGGCCACCAGACACTAGGGCGGCGCGCCCCCCTCCTGGGCCGCGCCGCCACCATGTGTGGGCCCCTGTGGCCCCTCTCTGGCGGCTCTCGGGTGTTCGGAAGCTCCCGGGGATTCTAAGATGCTCGGGCGTTGATTTCGTCCAATTCGAGAATATTTCCTTACTAGGATTTACGAAACCAAAAACAGCAGAAAACGAGAACCGGCACTTCGGCATCTCGTCAATAGGTTAGTTCCGGAAAACGCATAATAATGACATAAAGTATGCATAAAACATGTAGATATCATCAATAATGTGGCATGGAACATAAGAAATTATCGATACGTCGGAGACGTATCAACGGGGCAGCTCCACTCGATTCAGATCAAACAAATTGGAGGGGAAGCTTGGTCATTGCACGTGGGAAGGGGCAAATCATAAACCGCTAATGTAGCATGTGACAAAAAGGAAAGTTAGATGTAAAAGAGGGCAAATTGTAGAGTGCCAAAGTAAAGAAGACGAGCGACGGCGAGCTCCTTTCCGGCGCCAATGGGTTCCATTCCGACGCGAACGTGGACGAGATGCGATGGATCTACAGTGGAGTGGTGGAGGGGAGCTTCCGGAGAATAACCACCTTCCACCTTGGTCGCCACCATCGACAGAGACATGCGACCGGTAGGAGATTGAGTTGGCGGCAGCCATTCCGTCAGCTACGCGAAGGGGACGGGAGTATCGTCCAAATGGAACCACTCCGACGAACCGGTTTAGAACCATATGTTAGGCATGTTTACACTTTAAACCATTGAATCTATACCTGAGCACACCCAAACGAGCCTTTGGAGGAACCGAACTAAACCAACAAAAATTCATAGTCAACTCATTAAAACCCAAACCAAAGAAGCCCACGATGTAAAAACTAAACTAATACACCTGTTTTAGTAAGAATCATTACTAGGCTTGTGGTTCTTTGTGGGGCAAATTAGAGATTTGAGTGAGTTACAATTAATCAACTTATACAAAACATTTCTACTTATATACAACTTGGTATGACATTTTTTTAGTAACATAGGATTCATTTTATTATGTAAGGGTATATCCTGCATAATAAAAACCTAAACTAATATGTAAATGTGTTGTCAAATATAAAGGTACCTTATTTTGTTATACAAGTTCACATTTATCATTATAAATAAATTTTATTATGATAATTGTACTGTATTTTCTCACAAAAACTATTTTTTAACTTTTTGGAGAATATATTACATCGAATTTCACCATAAATATAATGAAAAGTATTTATAATTAGCATCCTCAACATATGACCCTTGCCTATGTTGGAAGAGTGATCAAAAGAATAACAAATAGATTAATAGAAGTTTCGAGAGTAAAATAAAAATGAAGTCATAGTAAACATATATTAACCAATTCACGAAGATATATATATATATATATACATATATATATATATCTTTTGAAAAGTTGTTTGTAGAAGAAAATCCATATCTAATTGCTAAGTTTTCTAAGAACCGTCACTTTTACGGGCCTTCCTTTGTGAATTGGTTAACTTGGTGAAAGATAATCCAGATCCTATTCTGGTAGGAGGGGGTTTAAACTTTCTAAGATTTCCACATGAGAAGAGTAAAGGTAGATTTGATTTTTTCGAAAATGGGCACTTTATTACTTAAAGCAATATACCCGACCTCTGCATATCTAAGATGCACACAGTCGCACAATTATCGGTTACAAAACCACACTGATGTATGAAAAAGACAACAAAGTTCAAGGAATGATAAAAGATTAGCTAGGTGGATCCAGCCGAAGATCACGCTGCCACCCATGTTGGGAAAAATTTCCCTCGCCGTGTCCTCCAATCGTGAAGATACCTCCGTAAAGAGGTCTCGATGCTCTACCCACTGCAATGGCACCCAAGAGCGGAGTGTAGTTGTGCACCGGTAAATGACCTGAATAAAGGAGGAAAAAATATTATTGAAAACCTTGTCATTTCTACATAGCCACAGCGACCAAATAATTGCAATCGCTCCCATCCTAATAAGACGTTTAAACCTTACATCCACACCATTGAGCCCGTTGCCAAATATATTGGCAACATTACAAGGTGGGTATATGGTAGACCCTATTTGAACGGCTGACCATATAGACTTAGCAAACTAACATTGAAAGAACAAGTGTTTGATAGTCTCATCATGATGACAGAAAATACACTTTTTTTACTTCCATGCCAATTCCGTTTGGCAAGATTATCTTTAGTCAGAATAACCCCACGAAGAAGATACCATGCAATTTTTTTTTGTTTTAAGTGCTATCCTCATCTTCCAAATTTTTGAGTTATTATCGACCGGAATATCAGGCTGGATAAGAGCATTGTACATGGAGGTTACTGAGAATGAACCATTCCCCGTAAGATTCTAGCAAAACACATATGTTCCCTGCGTCAATTGAACTAGCTCAAGGCGTTGTAACAATTCGTGCCATGAGGTTTGTCTGGGACCGAAGAGGCTTCTTCTAAATGCCACATTTGGTGGGAAAATTTCCATCACCTTAGTGATAGTATCACTCTTGTGTCGCATAATATTATACAATACCGGATATTTTTCTCGGAGCGTGGTATTATCTAACCATTTTTTCTCCCAGAAACGAATTTCTGATCCATCCTTAATAGAGAAAGATCCATATGGTGTCCATAAGACCAGCCCAAAAATGAGAATCTCCCGGTTTCCAAAGAACCTGGGATAGAACTTTTGAGTCAATATACTTTCTCTTGAGAAGTGTTTGCTAGATACCCTCTTCGGTAAGTAGCTTGGATAACCATTTACCGAGAAGTGCCCTATTCTTGATCTGGAGGTCTTGTATACCAAGTCCCTCATGATCTTTAGGTCGGCAAAGAACACTCCACTTAGTCAATCGATATTTACGCTTCTCACTATCCCCTTGCAAGAAGGATCTTGATCGGAAATAATCCAATCTTTTTAAGACTCCTCTATGAAATTGGAAGAAAGATATCATATATAGTACCATATTACTGAGTACCGCATTTATGAGCAGAAACTCAATTCGGCTCCCGGGTGCGTATGATCCCTCTACCATAAAAGCATATTTCCAAGTGTTAAAAAAAATTGACAAAAAAATTTACATTTACATCTCCATAATATATGTGTGTTCGTCAAGTTTCACGAAAACATGATTTTTTTTGTAGTCTACGTGAAAAAGAGAAAATTTATCTTGTGACAAGTCTTTGTTTTAGCACCGAATTTTATCTTTTTACACACGCCACACGACAAGTCGATTTTTCGTGAAACGACTTTGTGAGCGCGTAGCACATGAAGATGTACGTGCAAAATTTTTGTTTCAATTTTTTTTGGCATTTCAAAATATGTCTAACATGCATTTTAAAATAAAGGGAGCATATGCTCCCATGTGCCAAAACATCACTCCCATTTATGAGTACTAATCTTCCTCAGAAGGTACTTTCTAAGCCGAGATACGTGAAACTAGACCGTCTACTCATAGACACATATTGGGAATCTAAATTTCCACTGGTCACGGTATGGACCCTAGCACGCACAGAGACATTGTTAGATCATGCTCCTATATTGTTAACCACGAGAATACCTAGACCACAGTGTAAATGCATGCTCGGTCAATGAACATGTCTTGCATAGTTTAATCATTGTTAATTTGAAGACTCGCCGAATTAGTTTATTGGATGCACTCTTTCAGAGGTGCTCATTAGGCATGGGCCCTGAGCCAGTGCGGCCGCACATGCCCCCGATTGCTTGGGGCCCCATTCAGATGAAGGCCAGGTAAATATAGAGCGCAACTTAGCTTTCACCGATTTGACCGAGAATGAACGACACCATCTCATTCACCCCTCCTTATCTTCTTAGCCTCCTCATTCTCTGTCCCCAATATCAAATGACGCCTCCTCAATCTGGACGGAATTAATGGATGTAGCGATCTCGATTTTCTGATTTCCATCAACTTCCTCCTCAGTGATGAGTAGAATTGTAATATCCCAGGTTTAGAGGCAATAAAATGAGAGAACACCAAAGTGTGCATTGCATTCATGCATAGAAAATCCGGGGAATTTTCGCGCTTTCAAATAAAACTTACCACAAGAATCGCAGCTTTCACTTGACTTGCTGGAATTGAAGTAGATCATCAAGTCAAGCGCTATAAACTTCACTGTGATATTTGTTAAAACCTTGTTTTGGGTAGAGATGATTGGATCTATGGTCTAGATCAAATGAAAATAGATTTACAACAAATAACATCTTAAGTAAGGGTCAATTACAAGATCTTATAAAAGATCTCAACATGGTATTCCTTACAACAACACATTCTTTAAGAATCAAACCCTAACTTATTAACACTTAAAAGTTAGCAACTACCTTTGTGTGTAATTTAATTCACTTCAAAACTTATTAATAAATAAGGTAAACCACAAGGTCTTAAGTGCATAAAAGCCACACATTCTAATTTAAATCATGACTTATTAAATATATGGAATATCATAAAACTAAATCCATTTACATTACGAATTATAGTTCAAACTATTTGAATAAAACTAACCATGCGTATTTTGAAACTCATATGATCATGCCTTGGTGAAATCAAACACCAACTATCCAAAATTTAGGAATAACCTTCAACCTTGACCTTTTGACCAATACTATAATAAAATCCAATCAAATGTGATATAGTGACTCATCCACAATAATAAAACCATCCACAAGATATTTAGTAACAAATGGCACTTGGCTATCCAAATATAAATCATATGAGAGGATAATGATCCTGCCACATAGGATGAAAATATCTACATGACTTGCATCCCAAGACTTGCCACCTCATGCTCAAAGGATTGCTATGGATGAGGGCATGACAACCAAGCACCTTACTTATCAAACCAAAACAAGAGTCACCCCCTATGTGTCATGATACTAGAGCTTGCCCAAGCCTATAAAAGGGAGCCACACCCTTCATCCATTTGATCATCTTGTAGCATGATACAAGGAAACAAACACATAGAGCTACTCCATGCATTAGTTAGGATCAAGATGAAGAAGCTAGGAGGTGGAGGCATACCACAAGATGCAGGTTTATCAGATTTCCAGAAGAACAAGCTACATAAGATACCAGGTAGAATCCATAGGCAAACCATATATTCAGAGGATCATATCATCATCTCTTAAGTAGGACCTTAGAATATTCCCAGACATTTAGAAGTGAGAAAGATTATAGATGCTAACCATAGCTATGTCTATCTTAGAGAATATTAGAGTATTATTAATCTTACTTGTTCAAATCAACCTTTAATCTTGGTGGTGAAAGCCATGTTCTATTAGTGAAACATAACCAAAACCCCAAAACCACATTTGAATTCCAATCCATGGATTACTTGGAATGATAAGTAGAACCCTCGCCATGCCTCATGCCTATTTTATTCTTCAATTTATTGAAGCTTATGCAAAACCCTAAACCATTTCATATGGAATCCACTTCACATAAAATAGTATGTCCTAACTTGTGTATCATGGATCACAAGTATAAACCAAGCCATATATACTTAGAATTAAATACCATGTGGTGAGTAGAGTGAACCAATGTTCCATTCTATTTTGCTTCCCAAGTACTTGCTTTGGGAACCAAATGAAATAGTATTTTATAAAATAGAATCACCACAAGAGCAATTGAATTAACCATGAGGAATATAGGATTCATCCTAAATAATTTAAGTCAAAGCTGGATTGATGATTATAGAGGTTATATCACCACTCTTCTTAAACCCTAAGAACTATCATACACATAAAATCATGAACCAATTCCATACCCTTTTCCATTTGTTAAACTCCAGCTATAATTAAATTGTATGTGAGTAATCACCATGGTTAAGCACTTGCAAAATAGAATATGTTCACCATGCACATGTTCTAAATTTCAAATCATTTAAACAGATTTGATTCTTAGATTAAAAAGCAATTGAATTGAACCCTAAAATTTATATCTATTTTTAATTTTAACTTGTGCATCATAAGAACCCCAAATTAATCAATTATAAAATGGTTGTTTATAAACAAAACAATACAGTAGGTACCATTATCAAATTGTTTTGATATTCAAATATTTTATAACCTGCAAAACAAAATAGAATTCAAATTTGGATTCAAATAACAAAATAGAAAACAGAAAAAGAAAACAGAAATTTGAAAAAGAAAAAGAGAGGGAAACTCACCTGGCTCACCTGGCCGTGCGGCCTAGCAGCTGAGCCCAAGACCAACCCAGCAGCAGCCCATGTCAAAGCCCAGGAGAAGTCCAGCCCACGTCCAAATACCGTTTCGCTTGCTTTAAAAATCGTGCGCGGAGAAATGACTTCACCGTCGTCGTCTCCGAGCTCGACAGCGCGGCGGGGCCAGTAGGCCACGACCTCCTCGTCGATAAGCATGCCCGGACGTCGCCAGACATCTCAGAACCGCGTCCAATCTCTCTCTCGCGTCCGAGCTTATCCGCGGCCGAGAAGATCTTTGCCAAACGGAAGCTTCCAGAGACCGCCACCTCCCGACCATGGCCATCGCCGTGTCGAGGCCACGAGGGCTTCCCTTGGCCTATAAATAGGTGGAGGGTATCTCCGTGCACGCCTTGCTCGCCTCCACCACTTCAAATCTTCTCAGATGATCCCTATCTCTCAATCTCGTCCACTCTCTATTGCCGGAGTCGAAGACGAAGCCGACGGAGGAGGCCACCCCAGCCTCCGGCGCGTGATCCAGGAGGAGCGCCTGGACTCAAGGAGCATCTGGGAGGAGCCCAGCATCTAGGGGAGCTCGGAGCAACACCAATTTTGGATTTTCCCTTTGCAGCAGATCGACGGTAATGGCGAAATCCTCGCCGTCTCCGTCAGCAATCGTCGTCGTCGACCACGCCGTCGTATTCAGGGTGAGCATACGCCTCTATAGAGCTAGATCTCGCTTCCTAGAACCCTCTGTAGCCCTCGATCGATAGTTCGCCGGAGAGCACCGCCGCGGGACATGTTTTCCAACATGGTTCCGGTTATCCCCTTGCAAAACCATCACCACCACTAGCCTCAGCATGTCGAGGAGGTTCCAAAAACCCTAGTCGCGCGTCCCGGGAGGCCGTAAATCGGCGGCGCCGTATCCGTCTGGTCGCCGGCGTCAAGCCGCCGGCGAGATCGGCGAGATCTACGTGTCCACCGCCACCTCAGCTCTGTTGACTGGTCGTTGCCCGCGTGGCAATTGACTCAGTCAACAGGCCCACCTGTCTGTCTCTGCGGCTAGATCTGAATCGGTACAAATAGCATTTTATGTTTAATTTAAAAACCATTAAATATCTGAAACTTTGCAGAAATAGATAAAATTCATTTTAACTCAGAAAAATATGAATAATATATCAAAATGCTCACAAAAATAAACTCTATTCAAATAAAATATAAAATAAAAATGTGGGTCAAAATAAAAATTCACTTATTTTTATTTTTATTAATTATGTCTTTCTAATTGTTTAAAATGCAAATTGAATTCAATAAATAAATAAGTTTCAGAATTAAAATTTAACTATTTAAGTAACTAAATAGAATGTTATTATTAATTTTCTTAATCATCTTTTCATTAACTTAAATATTGGTGGTAATTCATAAACCCTAATTTGAAAATGGCTATTTTGTATTTTCTTAAATAATAATAACTCAAGAAAATATTAAAAACCAATATTAATTTGGTAGCTTATATATTGTGAACTCAAACATTTTTAATTAGCAAGTTATTATTTTAAAACCTAACAATAATTAGGAAACCCTGATTTCTAGATTAAACCTTAAGTAGTATTTCTCTTAGTTATTAAATCACTTAAAATAAATAAAATGCAAACCATTACTAATTTTGTTTCAAAATAATTAGCAACAACACCTATATTGTCAAATATCAATTTTAAGAGTTGTACCATAATTTAGAAACCCTAGTTTTAATTTAAGTAAGACTTGGATCCCATTATTTTATGTGATCATTTCACCTTAGTTATATTCTAAAACCCTAGTTATGTGTCACATGTGATCATGTGAGATTTACTTGACATATAGAACCCTAATAAGCAACAATTAAATGCATGCTCATGATCCACTAAAATAAAATCAATTCACCTGAGACCATCATCTCATGTCTTTATTTTTGCTGAACACCTATATGATCCAATTAGTATCACCTAGGTATAAACCCTAACTTGTTAATATGTTAGCACCATTAATACTCATACCTAGTATCACACCATGGAATTCAACCTCAACCATCAAACCCTAGTAGAACCATAGTAATGAACCCTAATACCAATCTTGTGCAGTAATTCTCATCATATGCTCCTATTCAACTAAACCCGATTTAGGAAATAATAAGCCACCTAGTATAGAAACCATTCTTGAGTACTTAGTGAAATAAATAGGAAACTATAGTAAACCCTAACTCATAGCACCACCTTGACCATCATCCTTTGATATGATACCTAATCAACCATAGTAATAAACACTGCCAATACTTGTTATATATAGAACTAATCCAACTTAAGAAATCAACTAGTCTCTATTTGAGAACTAGATGAATCCAATAGTAAACCCTAGAAGCCATAGCTTCTACTTATATTAGTTCTCATTCTTATTAACCTGTTCTTCAAAAGTTATTCTTTTGAAGAACAAAGGTCAATCAAACCCTAGAAGCCCTAGTCTTAGTTGAAATACTTATTACTTCTTAATTAACATGTTCTTCAAAAGTTATTCTTTTGAAGTATAATATAAGTAATCATCAACCATGTACTATAGAACTTAAAAATGACAACTGCTCTTTACATATTGTTCAACTACAAATCCTTTATGTGTGTGCTTGTTATGATGTCTTATACCACTTGGTTATGATGCTAAAATAACCAAACCCTAATAAGAACCTTGTTTGAGAACCACCCTAAAAGTGCAACAAATCCTAAAGAAATCTTTACAACTCATACATCCTAAATCATCGAGGTTAGGTTACGCTCGGGACGATTGCATCTCATATTATGCATTATAGCATCTTTGCCAGTTATTTAAACATTGTCCTTACGGACGATGATGGTATTTCAGAATTTGGAGTTCTCACGTATCGAAGCTTTTGCCTGCATAATCTTGCAGTCAAGAAAGGCAAGTTCATCGCTTGCTCATGTCATTTGATTATTTTTATCAAACTATATGCAAAGTACTATACTTATCACTCATGCATTGAAAAGCAAAATATTACTTTACAATTATGAATATGACTATGTGGTGGGCAATGGAACCATGGTATGTGTTTATTGGTGGAGGTTCCATTGCATGGGTACTATTCATCTAGGACTAAGTACCAATGCCGTCCAGTGATTCTAGCGCCGTACAAATCGCGTTAACCATAAGATCTATAATGGCTCTGGGGAAGTCAGCTGTATCTTTTCCCTCCTGCACGCCAACGGACTTGATAGAGCCTGGCGGGGTGCTGGAGGCACTGCCGTAGGTTGGGATGGCCTTTAAAATCCCCATCCGTGTGGATGAGAGGCTCTACCGTCTATGAAGGATTGTCCGTAGTACACCGGGGGTAAAGCTGTATGAACGGGAGATGTCTACCGGGGGTGTACGGATGGACAAAAGGGTGGGTTTGCAGGGTCGCGGAGAAGGCGGTGTGGACTTGGATCTTACACCTGGCCTCACACCAAGGAAGTGTGGACGGGAAAGTATACGTCTGGTTGGCAACAAGGATAAGGTCTCTTATGGGAAAAGTGTGGCATAATTAAAAGGCGATAATATTGTCTTACATCTGCACCCGGCATCCCGGGGATTTAATAAACTGTCTTGCAAAAGAACAACTGAAAAGCAGGAAATCTAAGCCGGAGGGGCATCAGTGGAGCCGGCGGCCGGGTCGTCCTCAGGCACGTCTTCCGCCTCCTCATCATCCATGTATTCTTCATCGGATGGAGGAGGGTTCGGGTCCGCGACGAAGAGGGCCTTGTCGACGAAGCCGGCGATGGTGCTGGCTCGAGCAAGGCGGGCGGCCTTGTATTCGGCCGGGAGCTTGTCCTCCACGCCGGCTCGCCGGAACTCAAGCTGCCCCAGGTCCACCTCGTTGTACCAGGAGAGGACGAAGGACAGCGCCATGTCGGCACCGGCGCGCGTGGCCGACTCCTTCCAGTCGAGGAAGCGGTCCGGCGCCCGCTCCATCGAAGAGATGAGGCCGGAGATGTCTTGCGGCGCCGCCTCCCCAGGCCACAGCATGGGCACCAGCTCTTCGGCCGCCTTCCGCAGCTCCCAGCCGAGCTTGGTGACGGGCTCGATGCGGGCAGCCATGGACGCCAGATGGTCCTCCATGGAGAAGTACTCCGAGCTGCCCTCGCCGGTTTCCCGCCTCCTGGAATCGCGCGCGACGCCAACGGCTGCCAAAGCCGCCTCCTGCGTCTCCGGGAAGGCCGCTGCAAGAAGAAGAAGCAAGTCAGAAACCATCAAAGCTGAAATAAGCTGAAAAATGCAAATTTTCGAAGTCCTAAACCAAAAGGAAAAGCCTGGCGACAGCCGGCAGGAACCGACTGCCGCCAGCCCGAAGATGAGGGTAGCGAAGAAATCAGAAGTTTCTGCTGCCGGCTGCCAACAAAAGCCGGCAGTCGACAGCCGAAAGCCGGCAAAGGGAAGGAACATAGAGATGTACTCACCCGCCAAGCCGCGATCAAGCGCGCTGAAATCGTCGGTCCAACGCTTGGCGGTAGCCGTCAGCTCCGTGGACTTGGCAGTGACCTCCTCCTGCAGCACAAGCCGCTGCTTCTCCACCTCCGACAGCCGCCGGCTCAGATCATCCACCTTCTCCTTCTCCACCGTCCTGAGGGAGTTGAGCTCGGTGATGTGGTTCTTCTCCAGCAGGCGCAGCCGTGTCAGCTCCTGCTCAGCCAGCTTGAGCTTGCCGGTGGCGGATCGGCCCGCCTCCTCGCTCTCGGCGCACTGCGCGCGAGCGGCTCGGAGATCCGACTCCAGCTGCGGGACCTTGGCGGCCTCAACTGCGAGGCGGCCGGAAAGAAATGTCAGCCAACCAAGATTAAAAAAGAAACAAGACATCGAGTCGAAAGAAGCATAGAGCTTACCCTTGACAGCCTCCAGCTCGCGAGCCAAGCCGGCTCGCTCGATCTTAGCCTTGTGGTAGCTGGTCACCACCTGGTTGTACAAGAAGGTGCGCCGCTCCTCAACCGTCTGAAAGAATCAGTTGCTTAGACAAGACCTGGACTGGCTTCAGGCAGCCGGCCCACGTCTCGGAGGGCTACCAGGACAAGAAAATTGCAAAAGAAAAAGAAAACACACCTTCTCAGCATCCTCCAGCGTCGCCAGCTGGGCAAGGGTCTCGGCGGCCTTGGTCTTGAGGCTGGCCCGATAGCCGGAGAAAAGCATCTTCATGGGCGCCGTGCCAGGCTGCCCCTCCCGGCTGAGTACCTCGCAGGAGTTCGCCTGATGCCATGCCCTCTCCATGGTTCCTGCCGAGCCGAAGGCCGGAGTCGGAGGCGGACGGCACGGCCACCGGCCGGGCACCCTTGGCCACATGAAGGCCCTCGGACGGGCCCGCTGCGCCCTCCGTCCTCACCGGCGCGCGCGAGTTGGCGCCCTCCGTGCGCGCCGGCTCGTCCCTCGCCGGCTCCTGCCTGGTCGGCTCGTCCCTCGTCGGGCTGCGGCGGCGGCGTCGCTCCGGGCGCGGCGGATGGCCCGGCCGGCCCGGTTGTCTCCGGCGCACGGGCGCCCCTCCGGACTCTCGTCCAACTCCACCACGGTGGGCCTGCCGCCGGCTCCGGCCGCAGGCGGCGCGGCCCTGCCAGCGCCAGTCCTAGGAGCAGCCCCGCCGGCTCCGGCCCCGGCTGAAGGCGGCATGCCCCGCCCGGCCCCAGCGGCTGGGTCCAGAAGAGGCGTCCGGCGCGGGAACATGTCGTCCAGCGTCGGCTGCCGCGTTGGCTCGACCCGCGTGCCGCGATCTGGCGCGGAGGCCAGCGGCACGGCAAAGGAAGAAGCCCCTGTCGCAGGCGGCGGCGGCGTAGGTGCGCGCGAGGAAGGCTGCGGCGTCTGCTCCCTCCTCTGGCGCGGAAGCGGCGACACAACGCGCGGAGCTTGCCGGGAGCCGCCGCCCTGGGCAAACTTGATAGGGGCCCTAGCCGGATAAACAGAAAGATAATAAGCATAAAAGTAAGGAAAGAAAAGGAATCAAACAAGAAAAGAGAGAGAGAACTCACCCGGCTTGCTCCGGGACCTTCTTCGGCTGATGCCGGCGCTGTTTCTTCGCCCTCGACTCCGCGGCGGCGGTGGAGCCGGCTCTCTTCGTGCCCTTGGGCGCCGAAGTCGCCGTGGCGCTTGGCGGCCTCGTGCGCGAAGGCACGGCGGGGATTGGCCCCGTGCCGGACGTCGCCGGCTCCTCCTCCTCTGGTGCTCGCGGTGAAGGGGGCGGATTGTGCTCCCCCGGCCGCCTAGATCAGGCGCCTGCGGCAGGTCGTCGTCGCCGGCATGGTCGCCGGCTTGGTCAGCCGGATCGACGAGATCCGGCGTCCACCTCTTCGTCGCCAGGTCGCCGTCCTCGGCGTTCTGGCGCTCAAAAACCTAGAAAGACAGAAAAACATGAGCATAGCCGGAAGTCGGCAGAAGAAAAAGGAAGTCGGCCTCGCAGCCGCAAGCCGGAAAATGGCAAAGACACGAAGCTTACCCGCGCCGGTGGATGGTTCCTGTCGCAGGGCACCAGCCCGTAGCTCCGGTCCTCCGCCGGGTTCGCCTTGGTGATGTGGTTCACCCGGCTGGCCACACGGGCCTTGGTGAGCGGCACCTTGGACGTCCGGTTCGGATCGAACCGGCCGGACATGTGCCCGATCTTGTGGGTGCGCATCCGGAGCGGCAGCACCCGGCGCTCGGCGATGGTGCGAGAAGATCTTCGGCAGTCAGCCCGCCAGCGGTGGCTGTCGCCAGGAGATCCCAGAGAAGGTTCACCTCCGCGTCCGGATCCGTCGAGCGGGCGTTGTGGCTCCAGTTGATCCGGCCGACTGGAGGAGCCGGATTGAACTCCGGCAGGTTGATCCGGTCGACGAGCTCCCCCTCGTTGCGCACGTAGAAGAATGACATTTGCCAGTTCTTCACCGAGTCGATGGTGGGGATCTTGGGGAAAGGCGTACCAGGCTGGGTGTAGATCGAGGCGGCGCCGCGGGCTCGCAGGCGGCCGTCGTTGGTGCGCGCCTTCAAGAAGAAGAGCCGGCTCCGGAAGTCGATGTCGGGCCACAAGCCGGCGTAAGCCTCCATGAACGCTACGAAGCAGCTCGGGGAGGACGCACGCGTTGGCCGGCAGGTGGTGCGGCTGAAGGCCGAAGTGGTCGAGGAATTGCCGGAAGAACGGCGAAGCCGGCAGACCCAGCCCGCGGTCGAGGTGCGCGCCAAAGACGACGCGCTCGCCGTTCCTCGGCTCGGGCTCCGTCTCCTCGCCGGGCACCCACGTGATGACCGACTGCGGGACTCGCCGGAGGCGTACCAGGCGCTCGATGTCGTCCTCCCGCATGTAGGAGCCCCTCCACGATCCACTGGGGGACGCCATTGACGAGGTCGAGGAAGAAGATGACCAGGAGAGGCTGAACGGCGAGGAAGAACCTTGCGACCGCGGCGGCGACAGCGGCGGCTGAGGACGCTCCGTCGAGACGCGCGGCCCCGTGGCGCCG
The DNA here is from genome assembly GCF_022539505.1 of Lolium rigidum. Lineage (NCBI taxonomy): Eukaryota > Viridiplantae > Streptophyta > Magnoliopsida > Poales > Poaceae > Lolium > Lolium rigidum. The sequence continues at coordinate 267,479,488 of NC_061509.1, forward strand.
GATTGGCGGGGTGGCGGCGGCGGATCGGTGGAGATTCGCCCGCCGGAGTTCGCCAGCGGAAGATGTTCGCCGGAGCAGCGGCGAGCTCGAGCGCGCAGAGGATAGCGATGGGGGCAAGAGTGCGAGGAAGAAGAAATGGCAAGTGGCCGCCTCGGGGCGCCCCCCCGCGGCATTTATAGCCACCCGACGCGGGCGGTTGGCCTCCAAGTGGCGGTCGTGGGCCGTAACTCCTCCCACGTCGCCGGATTTACTGCGCCGTAACTGCGCCGTAACTCCTCCCACGTCCACGACGGTTACCGAAAACGGCCACACCACGTCGCCCACTACCGCACCGGATCCGGGGGAACATTGATGTGACCGGACGAACCGACCACCGGGCCGGGCGTCGGACCCGTCAAGTCGGGCGCGAGGACCCGAGGCGGCGGAGACTCCGGCGCGCCGCAAGCCGGAGCCGGACCAAAAGTTCCACTCAAGCCAAAATTCATCGGCAAGGCGGAGGCGCCGTCGGATCTTGCAAGAAAGCAAAAGCGTATAAGTGTAAAAAGCGGCCGGTTGGGAAGCAGCCGGCGAGAGCGAGCCGGATGAGGGCGCGGCCGGCTGAATGGAAATTCTCGGTCGGCCCCTCCAAGTGCCGTCTAATATATTCGAGAAGCCGGGAAAACCTGCCTAGGTCCTTCGGGCGCAGGACCTTGCCGGCCTCGGGGGCTAATGTCGGGGGAAGACCCCGGATAGGGCAATGGACGCGGAGCAGCCGGCTGGCCACCGGCCGGCTCGCGGCAAGGCCGGCCGAGGTGCGGCCGGCCGGCGCCGTGGCCGGCTGGTCCGGAAGCCGGCCGGCTCTAGGTCCTAGTCGGCCCGGCTACGGCCACCAATGCCGTAGCTGGGCCGGCTTCTACGAGCCATATCCGACCGGGGTTTGTACCTCGGACCGACTCGAGGCTGGCGAGTCTTGCCTTGGAAGGAACCGGGTTGGTGATCCGGGTTCCTAAAGTCCACGCCGACTCCATCTTCCGTAAAACGCGGGGCACTCGTGGAGCAATAGTGCCGCGCGATGGACAGGCCGTCAGGGCTTACGACGATCCGTACCGGCTACAGTGGCTGACGGCGACAGGGACACCTCCTCCATACCGCTGACCGTGGCAGCCGGATGGGACAGGCCACGATGCCCCAACCACTCCTGACGTCACCGCCTCGGGAAGGAGCGGAAGCCGAAGCCGGCCCAGCCGGCCGATGAAACTATAGGGTCTTATATGTAAAGTGCCGGTGCCTATATAAGCCGCACTACCCCCTCTCGTGCGGGGGATCGATCATTTATTGCTTTCACCTACCTACGGAGCTGCCCCGTGAGAGAGACCATCGTCTTCCTTAGCCTCTCGGGGCCAGCCGGACACGGCTCTAGGAGCACCACGCGTACTTGTGTGATCATCATATACACTCATAGCAGGAGTAGATGCTTTACCTCCACCGGAGGGCCTCGAACCTGGGTACGTCGCCGTGTCGCTCGTGCCCATACCCGCTTCCGGATACCGCCGTGAGATCCCTCAGGAACCACTTCGTTTAGCCACCCTATGGCATATGCCGTGACGATACCACGACAATCATCTTGTAGCATGATACAAGGAAACAAACACATAGAGCTACTCCATGCATTAGTTAGGATCAAGATGAAGAAGCTAGGAGGTGGAGGCATACCACAAGATGCAGGTTTATCAGATTTCCAGAAGAACAAGCTACATAAGATACCAGGTAGAATCCATAGGCAAACCATATATTCGAGAGGATCATATCATCATCTCTTAAGTAGGACCTTAGAATATTCCCCAGACATTTAGAAGTGAGAAAGATTATAGATGCTAACCATAGCTATGTCTATCTTAGAGAATATTAGAGTATTATTAATCTTACTTGTTCAAATCAACCTTTAATCTTGGTGGTGAAAGCCATGTTCTATTAGTGAAACATAACCAAAACCCCAAAACCACATTTGAATTCCAATCCATGGATTACTTGGAATGATAAGTAGAACCCTGCCATGCCTCATGCCTATTTTATTCTTCAATTTATTGAAGCTTATGCAAAACCCTAAACCATTTCATATGGAATCCACTTCACATAAAATAGTATGTCCTAACTTGTGTATCATGGATCACAAGTATAAACCAAGCCATATATACTTAGAATTAAATACCATGTGGTGAGTAGAGTGAACCAATGTTCCATTCTATTTTGCTTCCCAAGTACTTGCTTTGGGAACCAAATGAAATAGTATTTTATAAAATAGAATCACCACAAGAGCAATTGAATTAACCATGAGGAATATAGGATTCATCCTAAATAATTTAAGTCAAAGTCTGGATTGATGATTATAGAGGTTATATCACCACTCTTCTTAAACCCTAAGAACTATCATACACATAAAATCATGAACCAATTCCATACCCTTTTCCATTTGTTAAACTCCAGCTATAATTAAATTGTATGTGAGTAATCACCATGGTTAAGCACTTGCAAAATAGAATATGTTCACCATGCACATGTTCTAAATTTCAAATCATTTAAACAGATTTGATTCTTAGATTAAAAAGCAATTGAATTGAACCCTAAAATTTATATCTATTTTTAATTTTAACTTGTGCATCATAAGAACCCCAAATTAATCAATTATAAAATGGTTGTTTATAAACAAAACAATACAGTAGGTACCATTATCAAATTGTTTTGATATTCAAATATTTTATAACATGCAAAACAAAATAGAATTCAAATTTGGATTCAAATAACAAAATAGAAAACAGAAATTTGAAAAAGAAAAAGAGAGGGAAACTCACCTGGCTCACCTGGCCGTGCGGCCTAGCAGCTGAGCCCAAGACCAACCCAGCAGCAGCCCATGTCAAAGCCCAGGAGAAGTCCAGCCCACGTCCAAATACCGTTTCGCTTGCTTTAAAAATCGTGCGCGGAGAAATGACTTCACCGTCGTCGTCTCCGAGCTCGACAGCGCGGCGGGGCCAGTAGGCCACGACCTCCTCGTCGATAAGCATGCCCGGACGTCGCCAGACATCTCAGAACCGCGTCCAATCTCTCTCTCGCGTCCGAGCTTATCCGCGGCCGAGAAGATCTTTGCCAAACGGAAGCTTCCAGAGACCGCCACCTCCCGACCATGGCCATCGCCGTGTCGAGGCCACAGGGCTTCCCTTGGCCTATAAATAGGTGGAGGGTATCTCCGTGCACGCCTTGCTCGCCTCCACCACTTCAAATCTTCTCAGATGATCCCTATCTCTCAATCTCGTCCACTCTCTATTGCCGGAGTCGAAGACGAAGCCGACGGAGGAGGCCACCCCGGCCCTCCGGCGCGTGATCCAGGAGGAGCGCCCGGACTCAAGGAGCATCCGGGAGGAGCCCGAGCATCTAGGGGAGCTCGGAGCAACACCAATTTTGGATTTTCCCTTTGCAGCAGATCGACGGTAATGGCGAAATCCTCGCCGTCTCCGTCAGCAATCGTCGTCGTCGACCACGCCGTCGTATTCAGGGTGAGCATACGCCTCTATAGAGCTAGATCTCGCTTCCTAGAACCCTCTGTAGCCCTCGATCGATAGTTCGCCGGAGAGCACCGCCGCGGGACATGTTTTCCAACATGGTTCCGGTTATCCCTTGCAAAACCATCACCACCACTAGCCTCGGCATGTCGAGGAGGTTCCAAAAACCCTAGTCGCGCGTCCCGGAGGCCGTAAATCGGCGGCGCCGTATCCGTCCGGTCGCCGGCGTCAAGCCGCCGGCGAGATCGGCGAGATCTACGTGTCCACCGCCACCTCAGCTCCGTTGACTGGTCGTTGCCCGCGTGGCAATTGACTCGATCCAACGAGCCCACCTGTCTGTCTGCGGCTAGATCTGAATCGGTACAAATAGCATTTTATGTTTAATTTAAAAACCATTAAATATCTGAAACTTTGCAGAAATAGATAAAATTCATTTTAACTCAGAAAAATATGAATAATATATCAAAATGCTCACAAAAATAAACTCTATTCAAATAAAATATAAAATAAAAATGTGGGTCAAAATAAAAATTCACTTATTTTTATTTTTATTAATTATGTCTTTCTAATTGTTTAAAATGCAAATTGAATTCAATAAATAAATAAGTTTCAGAATTAAAATTTAACTATTTAAGTAACTAAATAGAATGTTATTATTAATTTTCTTAATCATCTTTTCATTAACTTAAATATTGGTGGTAATTCATAAACCCTAATTTGAAAATGGCTATTTTGTATTTTCTTAAATAATAATAACTCAAGAAAATATTAAAAACCAATATTAATTTGGTAGCTTATATATTGTGAACTCAAACATTTTTAATTAGCAAGTTATTATTTTAAAACCTAACAATAATTAGGAAACCCTGATTTCTAGATTAAACCTTAAGTAGTATTTCTCTTAGTTATTAAATCACTTAAAATAAATAAAATGCAAACCATTACTAATTTTGTTTCAAAATAATTAGCAACAACACCTATATTGTCAAATATCAATTTTAAGAGTTGTACCATAATTTAGAAACCCTAGTTTTAATTTAAGTAAGACTTGGATCCCATTATTTTATGTGATCATTTCACCTTAGTTATATTCTAAAACCCTAGTTATGTGTCACATGTGATCATGTGAGATTTACTTGACATATAGAACCCTAATAAGCAACAATTAAATGCATGCTCATGATCCACTAAAATAAAATCAATTCACCCGAGACCATCATCTCATGTCTTTATTTTTGCTGAACACCTATATGATCCAATTAGTATCACCTAGGTATAAACCCTAACTTGTTAATATGTTAGCACCATTAATACTCATACCTAGTATCACACCATGGAATTCAACCTCAACCATCAAACCCTAGTAGAACCATAGTAATGAACCCTAATACCAATCTTGTGCGATAATTCTCATCATATGCTCCTATTCAACTAAACCCGATTTAGGAAATAATAAGCCACCTAGTATAGAAACCATTCTTGAGTACTTAGTGAAATAAATAGGAAACTATAGTAAACCCTAACTCATAGCACCACCTTGACCATCATCCTTTGATATGATACCTAATCAACCATAGTAATAAACCTGCCAATACTTGTTATATATAGAACTAATCCAACTTAAGAAATCAACTAGTCTCTATTTGAGAACTAGATGAATCCAATAGTAAACCCTAGAAGCCATAGCTTCTACTTATATTAGTTCTCATTCTTATTAACCTGTTCTTCAAAAGTTATTCTTTTGAAGAACAAAGGTCAATCAAACCCTAGAAGCCCTAGTCTTAGTTGAAATACTTATTACTTCTTAATTAACATGTTCTTCAAAAGTTATTCTTTTGAAGTATAATATAAGTAATCATCAACCATGTACTATAGAACTTAAAAATGACAACTGCTCTTTACATATTGTTCAACTACAAATCCTTTATGTGTGTGCTTGTTATGATGTCTTATACCACTTGGTTATGATGCTAAAATAACCAAACCCTAATAAGAACCTTGTTTGAGAACCACCCTAAAAGTGCAACAAATCCTAAAGAAATCTTTACAACTCATACATCCTAAATCATCGAGGTTAGGTTACGCTCGGGACGATTGCATCTCATATTATGCATTATAGCATCTTTGCCAGTTATTTAAACATTGTCCTTACCGGACGATGATGGTATTTCAGAATTTGGAGTTCTCACGTATCGAAGCTTTTGCCTGCATAATCTTGCAGTCAAGAAAGGCAAGTTCATCGCTTGCTCATGTCATTTGATTATTTTTATCAAACTATATGCAAAGTACTATACTTATCACTCATGCATTGAAAAGCAAAATATTACTTTACAATTATGAATATGACTATGTGGTGGGCAATGGAACCATGGTATGTGTTTATTGGTGGAGGTTCCATTGCATGGGTACTATTCATCTAGGACTAAGTACCAATGCCAGTCCGGTGATTCTAGCGCCGTACAAATCGCGTTAACCATAAGATCTATAATGGCTCGCGGGAAGTCGATTTGTATCTTTTCCCTCCCGCACGCCAACGGACTTGATAGAGCCCGGCGGGTGTCTGGAGAGCACTGCCGTAGGTTGGGATGGCCTTTAAAATCCCCATCCGTGTGGATGAGAGGCTCTACCGTCTATGAAGGATTGTCCGTAGTACACCGGGGGTAAAGGCTGTATGAACGGGAGATGTCTACCGGGGGTGTACGGATGGACAAAAGGGTGGGTTTGCGGGGTCGCGGAGAAGGCGGTGTGGACTTGGATCTTACACCGGCCTCACACCAAGGAAGTGTGGACGGGAAAGTATACGTCCGGTTGGCAACAAGGATAAGGTCTCTTATGGGAAAAGTAACGCACCTCTGCAGGAGGATATCGACTGTGATCGTCACTCCTGTTCGGGAAGGGAAGCTGCGAACGCGGCAGAAAGGAACTCCATGAAGTTCTAGTCAACCTGTGAGGACTGACGGGCATAGTTTTCGGAATAAAATAAACCTTTTGAAGAAATTTTTATGAAAACTTGCATTCGCCTACGACTTTCTGGTCTATGGCTGTAGCTAGTGCATGATACACCTATTTCCTAATATGAACTTGTTGAGTACGCTCGTACTCATCCCACTCTTAAATCCCAGCTTAGCTATGGAGACACCGAAGGAGAAACTACCGTGGAACTCGAAGACGAAGGAGTCAACTGCAACAAGATGAAGAATAATCAAAGAAGTCAATGGAGTCAACTTCTACATCAGCTAGAGTGGAAACTTAGACTAGTAATAGAAGGGAACATTTCCCTGATCCTAGCACCCAAGTAGCAAGATTTCTATAGCAAGCCAAGTAGCTCTTAAGCTAGGGTTAGCAATAAGTTAGACTACGAGTCGTTCTTCTGGAGTTTTATTTGAAGTTTTACCTCACTGTAAAGTAGGAGGCGGTGTTGATCTTCTGTAAACAGTTTGTGTATCCTTCTATAGACATACCTTGGACTCGCATATGTTTCTGTTGTACCACTCTGAGAGATGTAATATGAGTGGAACGGTGTTTCACTTGTGTTATGTCAACGACTTGTGTACTACACCATGCAGTGGTACGCTGGGTCATCACAAGAATCCTCTTCCTATACATCTGCCTTAGGTTTCCTTATTCTTGTTCATACCATCTGCCCCCGGCCCCTTAATAGATTCGGTCTTGTTTACGAAAGGTTTGAGAGAGAATAAAGTGGAAGAAGGAGGGTAGGAGATTGGTGGCAGGTCGTCCAAGCAAAGGCTCGTGCTCGGCGCCCGACGCCTGGCGGCAAAGGGATTCCAGCCGACAGTAATGACGAGTAGGAAATATGAAGAAAAAAACACCACTATAGGGCTCCTTTTTTTGCCATGCACTTGGGCCCTAACATGTCCAGGGCCGGTCCTGATGCTCATAGAGGTCGTGTGTGCGTTTATAGGAGTGAATGTATGTTCATAATTATGAACGCTCTCTATTATGTTAATTTTTGTTAGAAAAAATAGGGAGCTTCTTTCTTTTCGGCCTTGCAATGTTGGGCCTTTATAGCAGCACCAGCTTATTAGGTACCCATGTTTAGAACTTTGAACGAGGTCGATAGTTTTCTAGGCTGATCGATCCAATTGCTCGGGCGGCCCATTTCGCAACCGGGCCTCGGAAGGAAGCAGCCCGCACGTGCGGTGCGCGTGAGATATTCCAGCACGCTCCAAGTGGAGCGCACACACCATTGGTCCGTGTCGCAATATCCACTGCTCTTCCCCGCCCGCTCTCAGCTCGCAGCCATGGCGGCGCTCTGCTCCGCCGCCTCGCCGGCCATCTCCAGGGCCGCGGCGCTCGGCCTCTCCGCGCGCGGAGCCGCATCCCTCCTCCGCCTGCGCCTGCGCGGAGCCGCCTCGCGCACCTGCTACGCCGCACCGCGGACGACCGCGGGAAAGGCACTGTCGTGGCGAGGGCAGCGGCGCTTCGCCGCCTCGGCCGCTTCGACCACGGAGGAGGGCTCCGAAGTCGACATGGTGATCCCGCCCGACAACCGCATCCCCGCCACCATCATCACCGGCTTCCTCGGCTCCGGCAAGGTTAGCGCGCCCAAATACCATGTAGCTTCTGCGAATCTATCAAACGAGGTTGTCATGATTGTAGACTTGCAGTACAGTCTTAGTTAGTTAAAACACCACCGAGTCAGCAGTAGAATCACTGAAACCTCGAGCGTCCTTCTGCAACTGTTTTCATCTAATTCCTCTGAAGCTTGAGTTGGCAAATGACAGTAAGACAAATTCCGTAGCTATGCACCTTTGGCACTTCAAGGTCCAGTCAAATTTTACAGTGCAGCCCCTAATGTGCCAGTCCTTATTAAGTTGGAAAGCGAGAATTAAATTCCGGTAGAAATTTCCTTTATTTTAGAGCATTCCATTTCACATAGCAGTTAGTAGTAACTTTCATAGGAAGAATGTTATATGGCCAACCCTTTGATTGATAGACGGCTAAGGAAATAAGTGGAAGACCATAAAAGAGTTCTACTCGTATACACACGCACTGTGTACATACCTAGGCAATGCCTTTGATTGATTAATGTTATCATTTTTGGGTATTTAATGAGTTGTGTTAGCATGTATACATGCCTCTGGTATAATCATAATGGGTTGCCTTTTGTTTTTGTTCAGACAACTTTGCTTAATCACATATTGACAGCTCACCATGGAAAGCGGATCGCTGTCATTGAGAACGAGGTACGCATGTACGATCAAGTTTTTTGGTGTACGTTTGTTCTTGAAGTAGTGAGTGGGGTTAGCTTTTCATCACATGCGAGTCTTCTCAATCTGAAAAATCCATCTTAATTTACCTAGTGCACCAGTGAGCAATCGTTTTAAAAGCACCATGTCATCAGCTAAAGTAGGCAAGGTGAAGCTGATTTGATGAATTTGCTATATTGCAGTATGGTGAAGTTGACATCGATGGTTCATTAGTTGCCGCACAGACTGCTGGAGCTGAGGACATAATGATGCTGAACAATGGTTGCCTTTGCTGCACTGTGCGTGGTGATTTAGTACGAATGATTGGTGAATTGGTTGACAAGAAGAAGGGAAAGTTTGACCATCTTATCATCGAAACCACTGGTAAGCAACTGGGTAGGATTTACAGTACAATCAATGAAACCTATGTGGTGTAGAAGTCTCGAGGTTAAAAGATCACCTCAAATTTCATTTTTTTTAAAAAAAATCAATTATTGTTTGATTGCTTTATCATGTGATGTTCTCTCACCCTCTGTCCATATATTTCTTCAGGTTTAGCAAATCCAGCACCAATTATACAGACGTTCTATGCAGAAGATACAGTTTTTAATGATGTCAAGCTGGATGGTGTTGTTACTTTAGTAGATTCAAAGCATGCAAGGTTGCATTTGGATGAAGTAAAGCCCAAGGGCATAGTCAATGAGGCAGTTCAGCAGATTGCCTATGCTGACAGAATTATCATTAACAAGGTAATGGTTCTGTAACAAGTACATGCTGGTTACTGTATATTTGTATGTCTCCAGTTACTTGGCCTTTTTAATTATTTTGATCCTTACTGGTGGAAGAACTAATCTCTTGCTCTCTTGTAGACTGATCTTGTTAGCGAGCCAGAAGTTTCTTCCTTGGTTGAGCGTATAAGGGTTAGTACAGCATATGCATTTTGCTCTTTTTTGGCATGTGGTTGTTTCTTACATCTGGTTATGTGCATGCAGAGTATCAATCGCATGGCTAATCTGAAAAGAGCTCAGTATGGCAAAGTTGATCTGGATTATGTGCTTGGAATTGGAGGCTTCGATTTGGAGAGGTTGCTTTCTTTCGTCACCCTTTTTTTGACCTTTCGCTTTTATGGATAGGGTACCATCTTTTAGATGATTATATGCCCCTAAAGCAGTCGTATGCCTCAATGAAAAATTAAGATAGCCATCAAGATAACGGTGTTAACTACACCACATATTGAAATTTATCTAAATTATTATTCAAGCAAACTGGAATGATACATTCTCCTGCGATTTCTACTATGGTAGATGTGAGCCACGTGGAGCTGCTTGTAAGAATGAGAGATCTATTATTTTTAGGTGGACGGAGCGACATGATTTGTTCAACCTTAACGAAATGACATGTTATGCTAATTGTATTAGTAATTTAGTATAGTAACTTGATATTGGGCATACTGTATCTAATAGAACTGAAAGATGAAAAGATTTAGCACCACTGTGAGTTGATGGGTTACAGTGCGACCTAGGGTTTGCTTTAAATGGACGATATCTAGATTTGATTTTAAATTATGTCATCAATGAATTATACATGCATTTGGACCTCCAGTTGTTTTTCTACATACAGATGGATTAATCCAATTAATTAGCTATTTGTTAAATTCAGGCATATGCTGTCTTGGATTGCTTATAAAAGCACTACTCCCTGTATTGATTCCTATGCTTGACAGATACTTGTAATTTACTCCTTTAAGAAATATGCCATCATCTTGTTTAGTTCGGTTTTTACACTCACTGGGCAGTGCACATATACATACCTAGAGATTGTTCTCTATTTTCCCTTCAAATTTAGCTCTAGTTACTTAATTTAGGAAAAGTTGGCCATAAAGGAAACTGGATTTTGTTTATGTTTCAGGATTGAGAGTGCTGTCACTGAAGAGCCACATGATGAGCACGAGCACGAACACAAACATGAACATGAACACGACCATGAGCATGAACATCACCATGACCACGACCACGATCACCATCATCATGATCATGAGCATAAGCATGGTGAGCATAGTATTATTGTACACCCCTAAATATGGTTACCGTCAAATTATGAAGCTTAAAAATCATATAAAATAGCAGTGACTAAAGCAACCTGTCAGGAAAAAAAAAAGTGTCAAACCTGCTTCATGACTCAAATAGATGCTGGTATAGTTACAGATTATTTAGTAGACACATGTATGATGTATCCATGTCTTGATCATAACTGGTCTATTGCCAGGGTGGCATCATTCCAAAAGGAAAATGACTCTCCAGTACATATTATTTTGTGTTGCACTCTTCTTTATGCAGTATACAGTTCTACAGTAATGGGAACCTACTGTCTATGAAAAGACTAATTCTGATAAACTAAATCTCATGTAAAGTTCTGTTTACAATAATAACCTTGTACAACGGGAGATTCAGTGGCATGCTTTTGCCAAATACATAATTGGATCTTTGTACATAGCTCTGAGTTCATGAGTTCAGGAATCCTCATTGTTGATAGGGGTACTTGGAACACTGTAGAGTCATCATCGTTACTTAACCTTGGAATCAAAACCCTCTGTTTGTGGGCTGTTCAAAATTAGAGATGGGACAGTTTTAATGTATCACTTAGTTGCTGTAAACTTTATATGGGATATCTAATGTCATATAACAGATGTGCTGGAGAACTTCTCACGAGAAGCTTTCTTAACTATGCAGACCTTAATTTTGTGACAATGTAAAAAATCGTAAATACAGTATAGCTCAGTAATATGAAGAAGATAACTTAACGTT
>NC_061509.1:267491134-267586564 GCF_022539505.1 Lolium rigidum
CGTTGGTTGCTTCTTGTAGACCATCATGCACATGATCACACCCATGATCCTGGTGTTTCTTCCGTAAGCATCGTTTGTGAAGGGGAGATGGATCTTGAAAAGGTCAGACTTAAAATTGCCACATGCATTTATATATTTTCTTAAGATGGCTAAGATAAATTTCTAGACATTTATTTATGGCCCTGCATATGATGGGTCTATGTATATTGGGAAAATCATTCTACATGCACTTCATGCAGGCTGACATGTGGTTGGGGAACCTACTGCTGGAACGCAGTGATGACATATACCGGATGAAAGGAATACTCTCTGTCAGTGGAATGCCTCAACGCTTTGTCTTTCAGGTTTTCGTTACTCTAGCCTATGGTGTATCCAGTTCGACGCATTTGTCTTTCAGTTTGTCAATACTCTAGCCTATACTCCAGTTCAATTTAGTGTCCTGTTCTGCCATTTTCACTTGTGAATACAAATAGTAATGATTTCTTCTTGTGACATGTTAAAGACATCCTATTTTCACATTTGCATAAATGACCTGATAAATTGCTATGTTTTCTCCTGTCCTTTTGTTTAAGTTTTTCTAATGACCTGACCTAAACACATCCTTGTTTTCCATTGGTAGGGAGTGCACGACATTTTCCAGGGATCCCCCGACAGAACATGGGAGGCAAACGAGCCACGAATCAACAAGATCGTGTTCATCGGTAGGAACCTCAAGCGTGAAGAGCTGGAGGTTGGCTTCAAGGATTGCCTACTGAAGCAATGAGCCAGAGACCCCGAGACTCTTCAGTTTCTCCTACGCACGGGGTGGTAGATCTCCAGCTTCATGATTTTGAGCTTTGCAGCTGTAGAACTTAACCTTGGAAAGTCGAAACTGATATTTTGGTCGAACTGAAATTGAAATACGAGATTTGTATATAGGTTGGGGAACATAACATCTTTGAAACTTGAGCCTCGTGGTGTTCACCATCACTGTTGTGTACTGTACCTCTATGTTATGCACGATGCTGTACTAAGACTTGCAGAGATTTATACTGTCCTGGAATTTGAGGATCTGCTTTCTTTACTACTCCACCACTGTATTCCCTTGATTAATGTCAATCATTCTACGAAATGTATTTATATCGTCATTTCATTTAAGGGTTTGCCTATGTCCATTCGCAATAAAAAAAAGGGGGTTTGCCTATGTCTTAGTCGACTGAGGTTCTTCTAAGTGAGAAAAGTGCAACTGTTTTTTTTGGATGACTGAGACTTAAGAAATTCTCAGTCCTGACATAGCAAATCTGTTTATTTAATAATTACATTTTGTAGATATAGAACTGAATTTTATAATCTGTGTAAAAGGGGCTTTCAATTTATATTTAAGACAGCAAATATGACTTTTTTTTGTTTCTCGGAAGTGACGACACAATTCAAGTACTAGCAGAGGTCGGGCCGGCCCATCGAGGAGTGAACGACTCGGACACGGCAAAAAGCCTACAAGACGAGCCCAAGCTCGGAACCATATATCAAGCCTCTGCCCTTTCTTCTTCGCAAAGAAAGAAATCGAAAAGAAAACCGAAAAGACAGAGAAAGAAAAGCTAAGCAGCGGCGATGGCGAACGGCGGCATGACGGCGACGAAGAAGGAGTTCGGCGAGACCCACGACGTGCTCCGCTTCGGCGTCAACGACAGCGTCAGGGGCGACCTCGCGCCGCCGCACCCGCTCCAGGCCACCCTCCAATCGGTAACCGCCCGCCGTCCCTTCACCCTCCGATCCCCCCGTTCGTTCCAGGCATGTGAAACCCTAGCGCTGAATCCCTGTCGCGCGCGCGCAGGAGGGCAAGTTCTGGGACGACAAGAAGAAGTTCGGGGCGGAGGCCATCTACGGATCCGCCTTCAACATCCGCAGGGATCTCGACGCCCAAATCCTCTCCAGGTACTACCAGTAGTTCTTCGCTCGTCGCCCCCCTTCTTTTATCCCCTACTCGAAAATTAGGTTTCCTATTATGTCGGGTTCGTCGGATTAAGAGGCACTGGTAGCTGACGTGGGCGTTCGAGAATTCTAGCGGTGCCATCTGGCTGCCGATGAGGTGAATTTAACCATGCCGTGAGCTCGAGGCGTCTTAACATATCATTACAGTCTGTAGTCACATTCTTGCTTTTCCGTGTTGGATAGCCCTGGCAGCACCTATTTAGCCATGTTGGGTTTCGTTCATGCTGGTATAGCTCTGACAGCAAGTGAGCTCACCAGCATGGATTTGTTTTGATGGTTTTTGCATCATCTGTAAAGCTGTTCTTTACACAAAATAAAATGTGAAGATGTTAACCTTTTCATTTTACTGCAAATCCATTGCTCTTGCCATATGTATTCTATGCTGATGGTATGTTTGTTATCGTTGGCTCTGGTTTATTAATATCACTGTACTAGTTTTTTCCTTGCACCCTACAAACATAAACTGACTCAACCTTCCCTAAGCTGGGCACACACCCAGGCTTTCGGCTGACGGCGCAGTTTATTTTGATGAAAAATTGACCGAGCTTTCAGTGTGCCCAGGGCCAGGCTTGATGAAAATCTTGGGTCTGCCACTGCCTACAAATGCTTATTACCAGACACTAAATTTGTTCTTATGTTGCATGGTTGATTGTACCTAAATATGTATGCTTGTTTATTTCAGTGAATTATTGCAATTTATGACTGTTGCACTTGAGGTCCTCTATCAATTTTCACATTCAATAGCATTCCTTCCATCATATGCAAGGGCTCCTACCGTAAGATAGTATTTAGATACTGTTCATCCAGAATGAATCACTTAGGAATGCCTGGATCACTTGCTCTATTTGAATGCACAATCAGATCTTGAGGTTTTCTTATTTACAAACAATGCAAGGACAAAAGAGGGCAGCATAAGCATGCACCTTTTTTAAATCTTGTTTGTACCTTTCGAATAATCCTTCTGAATAATCTGAACACTTGTCTCCAACTGGTTTTCTGCGAATTTAATAGGTGATAAGTGCTAAAAATGTCACTTACGAAATTCTGTAATGCCAGGTTCCAGAGGCCCCCAGGTGCGTTGCCATCATCTATGCTAGGTTATGAGGCAATGACAGGTTCCTTGGATGATTTTGGATTTGAAGATTATCTTAACAGTAAGGACTTCTATCCTTCTGTCCTCCATCAATCCTCTTACTTGCTGTTTCACAGTTTTGTTCAAGCATTGTGCAATAACTTGGTGGTATGTGTACTGCTTGATCTGACTTAGGTAGAGAACACTGATATCTGTAAATCTCAGATATATGTATCTATGTAGTTCTTTTGTTCACAGTTGAATACACTCAGCAAATCTTTTTAATCTGATGTGATATTTTTTTCACAGTTGAATGTGGTCAGCAAATCTTTTTTAATCTGATGCGATTTTTTTTTAAACAGAAGTTCTTGGAAAACCAAGATTTATGAATATATTAAAATGGTGTTGTTGCTCATTTGTCATTCTTCCGACTAGTTGCAGCAAGTAGTATAGAGTTTGTGTTGTAGGATATACTTGGAGAGGTGATGGTAATTATATTATAAAATACAACTGTATGAACAAGGTAAGTAGTTAACGGTTCCTGAATGGTTTTCTGAAGGAATCTATTTTATCAAGCTAAATGATCCAAGCATGTGCTCCCCTTAGTTTAACTAGCTCACTTAAGCGTGGTTTATGTTACATAGTATGCAACTAACCATTTGCTAGAAATGTCTTCAGTTTTTTTCTTTTGCATTAATATACTTCTTTCCTTGGTCACTTTGCAGTGCCCCAAGACTCCGACAGCCTCCGTATACCGGACATGCACCATGGGATGGAGGTTCGCCTTGGCCTGTCAAAGGGACCTGTCTGCCCTAGTTTCAATTGATTCCACCCATGTATGTGATACATTGTGCTCCTCATCCAGCATCTATACCGGTCATTGGTGAAACGTGAGAACTAATGGGTATTGCATCAGTTTGAATTTTTCAACATTGATTGTATGTCATTTGTGTTCGAAGTTGGACCGCTAATAGTGCTTGGTGCTTTGTTTCTGGGTATTTAACATAGTTGGACTGTTTTCATGATATTGGCAGTTATTCGTAATACTGTCTACGCCCAACACTGTTTCTTTGATTTTCTCTACTTCAGAGGAACAGTTTGTTTTCTCGTAAGCTGCTGTGAAGTTAATTCAAAATTCTAGTTTCCCACAAAAATGACTTGTATGAAATTTCAGTAAGTCTTTTTTCTCAATAATTCGTGTGAAGGTTCTGCCTATCTGCCCAGCCAAATTGTGCGAAGGCTTCTAATCTAACTCATGTGAATTGAGCTAGTTCCAAATTTTGATTGAAAAAGATCACTTTTGTCCTATAAATCATGTTTAGTTGAAAGAACCCTAAGAGCTTGTTTGTCACATGTCACTTCCTTTCATTTTGTATAATTGAAATGAAAGGAAATACCGCACAAGAATTCATTTGATTGAATTTGAATTCGAAATTCAAATTTCATGTTTGGTTGCCACATGGATTTATGAAAAGAATTGTTGATCATTTTCCCATCCAAGTCCATCTTGATGCTCTATTTCCACCCGGTGAATAAGTATGGTCGTGTGGCCACCTTGAGACGTTTTCCCCACGAACTTATCTAGACATTGCCCTAATGTTGTTGAATCTTCTTGGGTTTGCAGTATTTTGGCTCTCAGGTTGCATACTTGGTCGGATTGGGATGACTCAGTTTGTTCATTTTTTGCTTATCTCAATGAGAAACACAACTTTGATGGTTGGCACCTTTCCATTTGAAGTCATCTTAAAGATGTCTACTCATAAGCAAAAAAAAAAAAAGTTGTCAACGGGACACGACGCTAGGCTCTACAGTGTGACTAGGGTTCTCTTCCTCTCCAATGATGGTGCGCATCCGACGAAGAGTCTGTATCCACGTTGGGTTGACATCCCGAAAGGCTTTCTAGTCTCTAAGAGGGGTTCTAGGGCTCCCTACGCTGTCCGTTGTCCCCCGTATGGTGTAGGGTTTCGGACAGTAGAGACGTCTTCAGATCTTGTGGCGGCGACGTCGACGACGACTCCAACCTTGTCGACGCCTATGCCTTCTCCATTGACGGATGATGCATCATCGGCTACGGCAGAGGGTGAGAAGGGGATAAAGATCCATGACATAGATCGCTTGATGGAAAGACTTGACCTCTAGGAGAAAGATTTGGATGACGTGATCGTCCACGAGGATGATGTTGGTATTCTGGAAGGAACTTGCTGGCTGGCAATAATGTGTGTGCAAATAGGGAGAGCCTGAGAGGATACAGTCAAGCTGCGCTGTTTCCACGCCACAGGCTCAACTTTGAAGATAGTATTTCATTCTATCTTCATTAAGTTATCATCTTGAAATTAAACATGAACTCTCACACTCTTGTTAAAAAAAAAAAACTCTCACACACTCTTCTCTTCAAGACATCAACGTTACAGGCTCAGCTCTCTCATGGAAATTCTTCGGATCACACCTTAGACATCACCTTCGTTATCACTTGAATTGTTCACGCTCTATCACAATATCTTGAGAAACACAATGAATTCTTCTTCACTTGATTTTATCTTCAACCCTTCGTCAACCATGACCTACACGCGACCCTATATATCATGAGTGTGATTTAGAGTCACACCATGAATTATGCTCTTGTAATCACCTTAAGATCTTGATCTCCGATGGCTTAACTCACAAGTTAGAGCAATTAAAAAATTGAGATCCACACAATAACTCCAACTTCTTTTGCTTTATTCTTCTTTTAGTATTGAATCCAACATATGATATTCACGCATTGCTTATTTAAAATCCCATCAAATATAACTCAATGAAACATCAGCCGGTAGAGATTATCATTAATTACCAAAACCAAGCATAGGGATCCATGCATTTCACCGGACTTGCACAAGGTATTGCAAGACTTTTGCAACAAAAAGTCACATGCCAAAAAAATCTACCAATTCCGCGACGCAGCAAACGACGGCCGACTTCACCGAGAGAGAGAGAGCATGCACGGGGGGGGGTTGGAAAAAATCCATGGTGATGGATGAGAGCAACAAGCTCAGAGCTAGTGAGGGAGCTGTAAAACGTTGGCATAGCGGTGGTCCGTGGGCTATGTGGAGGCGAGGTCACGTTGTGCCTCCCGCTTAAAGTAGTGGGACAGCGGATCCAGTGGAAAAATATGATGTGGTGGTGGGCCTTGCAACGTTGTCTCCTTTCTTTCCGCCACGGGAGGGGGCACATGTCGATGCGCGGGAAGCGGCTGATCGGACACAAAGATCAGTCGCATGAATCCAAGACTTCATTTTAACCTGATCTCCACCAAACACCTTGAGATCGCTATAACTAGAAAAACATATGAACATGATATGTTTGTCTTGCGCATTCCACTTGATTTTAATGACACCATTTTGTGTACCTAAAGCCGGTACCCTTCACTTGATAATTGCTGCTTTGTTATTCTTTTAGTATAAAATTTAAAATGTACGAGATTTGATCCTCTCCGTGATCACAAATTGCTCCCACATAAACACAATGGGACAACCTCACTCAGGAAAAACTTCACATGTCGATTAACAACAAATAGATGACAACCTTGAAGAATATGATCTCTTTGAGATGATTTGAATTTGCACTTCTCAAGATTGATGATGATCACCGCTTTATACATTCCTATCATGGGCTATATACCCATGAAAACATACCTAAACACATATAGAAACATCAAACGTATATATCATGTTTTAGTTCAGAAAACCTAGTTCACAATTACTTACCATACCATGTGAGATCACTTGATCCACTCGGTAAGCATCTACGCTTTGTGTGTTGATCAGCTTGAATCCATTCCTTGCACTTCCTCCTGATCAACAAATTTTCTTCTCTCTTCATTAAGTTGTCATCTTGAAAGTAAGCTTGAATCTCACGCACCCTCCGTCTTCAACTCTTCATGGTCATTCTTCTCATCACACCTTGGTCATCACTTGATATTATTCATGCTCTATCAGAATATCTTGAGAAGCACAATGCATTCTTCACTTGATTGCATATTCAAGCCTTGGTCAACTATGACCCACCCATGAGTCTATATATCATGGCCATGATTTAGAGCCATATCATGGATTATTCTGTTGTAATCATGTTCTCAAGATCTTTATCCTTCATGGTTTAACTCACAAGTTAGAACAATACAACATTTGAGTTCCACACAATAACTCCATTTCCTTTTACTTTCTTCTTCTTTTAACATTGAATCCAACATATGATTTTCAAGCATTGCCTATTTAAAATCCCTTCAAATATAACTCAATGAAACATCAATCGATAGAGATTTTCATTAGTTACCAAAACCATGCATGGGGATCCATGCACTTTCACCGGACTTGCAGTAGTTTTGCAGGACTTTTACAACCAGTCACATGTCTAACATCACCGCCAATTCTGCCTCGTAGCAAACGACGCCCGAATTCACATAAAGAGAAAGAGAGAGATAGAGATAGAGAGCACTTGGAGAGAATGGAACAAATCCATAGTGATGAGCGAGGGTATCAAGCTCAAAGACAGTGAGGGAGCGGTGGTGGCATTGCCATAGTGATGTGGGTACATAGCGGCGGTTCCAAGACGTGGTCTATGTGGAGGTGAGGTCACATTGTATCTCCCGCTTGAAGTAGTGGGGCACCGACGAAAAAATATAAAATACACGACCAAGGATAAATAAAAGGAAAATGTGCGGCGGTGGGCCTTGCAACGTTGCCCCCCTTTCTTTTCGCCACCGAAGGGGGCACGTGGCGTGTGCGCGGCATGCGGTCGGTCGGAGACAACTATCAGTCGGATGAATCCAAAACTTTTGTGAATCCTACAAGTAAGATCCCGAAGGACCCATAATCCAAGTTTTTCTTTCCTAATTGGATTGCAAGCAGCTTTGTTTTTCAATGATGAACAGAACGCCGCTCCCGAGCGCTCTCACACGAGTGTGCTGCTGCTAGGTCTTCTGCCACGCCGCTGCCGCCGTCGGCGATCCCGCCGCAACTTGCCGTCTGGTGCTCCGATCCCCTGAACTCTCCGGATCCTCCGTCGCCGCCCGCGCCTCGCCACCATGAGCTACGGCGAGGATGACCGCATCAGCGCCCTCCACGACGACCTCCTCGGTAAGATCATCTCCCGCCTCCCCGTGAAGGATGCCGCTCGCACAGCTGTCCTCGCCCCCCGCTGGCGCCACCTCTGGCGCTCTACCCCGCTCGTCCTAAACGATGGCCACCTCCCCGAGCCCACGCGCGCCGCCGCCGTTTCCCGAGTCCTCGCCGACCACCCAGGCCCCTTCCACGCTGTCCACCTCCACCACTGCAGGTTCACCACCCTCTCCCCTGAGCTCGCTGAGTGGCCACGCCTCCTCGCCGCCAAGGCCGTCCAGATACTTTTCTTCGTCAACCAAAAGCCCACGGCTCAGGCTCATCCCTGCCTCCCCGCCGACATCCTCCGCTGCGCCTCGCTCGAGGAACTCTTCCTGGCCTGCTGGATGTTACCTGCCGACCACCTCTCCCGCAGCACAGTAGCATTTCCCTGCCTCAAGACGCTCAGCATGCTAAACATGGGCATGTCCGACAAGGACCTCGACTGCCTGCTCGCCGCCAGCCCTGTCCTGGAGACCCTCGTGCTCGCTTCCCCCGTAAGGCGCTTCCATCTCCGCAGCCAGAGCCTCCGGTCCGTGCTGGTCTTTCTGGTGGGGGATTTCGCCGTGGTGGACGCGCCGCTCCTGGAGCGGCTCATCTTCATGAAGCCGCTGCTCAACGCTAGAGCTGCTCGTCCCGTCACGGTCAAGATCGCCTCCACCGCAAACCTGCAGGTGCTCGGATACATGGAACCCATGTTCCACAAGCTGCAGATCAACGGCAACATCATCCAAGTAACTTGATTAATTCCCAGCTCTCTCTCTCGATCTGTCAACACCACCTTTTTTGTACAACAGTTAACGAGCATGATGCCTACCTATTCTTTTTGCAGCCCGACACAGTGGCAAGTCCAAGCACCGTGGTTCCAGCCATCAGGACATTGGCGCTCAAGGTGAACTTTTGTGTCCTAGAGGAGCTCAAGATGGTGGCCAGCTTGCTCAGATGCTTCCCCAACATGTCCACGCTGCACATCCAGGTGCTCATTCATTCTTTTAGCCAGCAATTTAGCAGCAACTACTATCATGGCATCAGTTATTAGTATTTGGAAACTAGACAAATAATCACTCGCTGATGTGAACGTGCAGTCTGTCATGTCTGATCCTCCTGAAACCGCCACTGGGGAGCACCTCGCCCAGCTCTGGCGGGAGGTCGGTCCAGTTCAATGCGTGAGATCAAGCGTCAAAAGAATCGTCTTCCACAAATTCCATGGACATGGAAACGAATTTGAGTTCCTAAAATTTGTAGCGAGGGATAATGCAAATGCGCTGGAGTCTTTGCTGCTCGTGTCGCCCAAGGAAAAACTTCTTTCGGAGGACGAGGTGAATGAGATGATAGACAAATTGGGATGTCCACAGTTCAGAGCATGGACCTCTAAAGTCTTGCAGTTGTCGCCTGAAGTGGAGAATGACTGGTCTCCAATGAAAGCGTGTAAGCTCACCGTCAGCGACCCTTTTCGCTGATGATCCCATGGTTGGCTGGATCCCGAGTTCTTTGCGGAATCACTAGCTTTTCTACCGCAAGAGCACAAGTACTGTTCAGTTTGGGGCCATCCATTATCCCAAGAGATCTCTAATTTAAACTGCCATGAGTATATGTAAGAGTTAAATAAAGCTAGCAAAACTACCCGAAAGACTAGCAGTGTGATGTAATGTATGTATGTTGGTGATATGATATAGCAGCCATGTGCTCCTGAATTAATATAGCGTGCCTATTATGTAGAATGAGTTTTTTTCCCTTTGCTTTGCTTATGTAGAATGTCACCTCTGTCACTTGCTTCATCATCATCCGAGTATACAGGGTTGGTTGACAACTATTGATCGTGTCGCCTAAGGTGGGTAATGTTGCGAGCATTGAGAAAGATTATGCATCTTTGTGATTGGTGCCCATGATACTATATATGAGTGCCAAAATCGTCATCCTATTCATTCTCTCATGTTTTCAGATGGTTTATTGCGGGCACCTAGTGATCAACAAGGGAAAGAGGACCCTGACACTCATAGGAAACTCACATCAATCAATATACACTTGCGCTCACTCTTGATGATCATGTTGTGCACGATCACACAAGAATTCATCACCTCCAACATTTGATCTTGAGACTACAGACGAATAGCAAATCAAGTTTGGAGCACACCAAATGTCAAATGTCAGATCAACATCCTGGATAGATGTCATCGGCTAGGTAGTACCCTTTGGTATATGGATGACAATTGATCTCATAGTTGCATGGTGGAGCATGACCTTCAACTAGTTCTGCAAACACTAGAGAACGCTGCAAAACATTGATGTCATTGTGCGATCCTCACATGTCAAAGAAAGAATGCCAAATCTATAGGTCTTGATCTGTCACAACTTCAAGTACCACACTGCAGTATCCAGTATCTGTGATATCAATTGTACAAACCTTGCCAAGAAAATAGACAATTGTTCCATGAATAGTGAATGCAATCGATGCTTTCAAGCATCACGGTAAGTCCTCTCACTACGTTTTGTGCCATGATCCTAGTAGTATCTCCTTCATTTGACCCTCTCAAATAGTCTGGCCCAAAATTTCCCACAGCCGCTCTACAGAATCTATATATGCAGTCAACGGATGTGGACTCACTCATGGGAAAGTACTCTTCTTTTGAATCTCTAGGTGCTTCATATGCAAGCATCCTCATGGCAGCGATGCTTTTCTGAATTGATGAGAACATGCAGGGCGTGCACGCAAAGTGGTTGTTGCGTTCAAGGCTCGAGTCGACGAACCCTCTAGGTAGGGAAATTGGCTAGAGGTGAGGGGGAAGCATTGTGGAAGTAGGCGCGGGCAAACTACCGACGTCAAAATAGGCGGCGACGGCGGGAGGGGGAGGGGCGGCGCATCATGGAAGCAGGGTGAATGGGTTGGGACGTTGGCAGGTGGTACCCGGTTGGTTTTGCCTACGTGGCGAGAGGTGCGGCTTCCATTTTCCTCTGTGGGGCGTCGTTTTGGGAATGTAACCGAAGAGGCTGCGAAAGTGAGATTGTTGAGTGATGAGTGCCACCACGACATTGGCTTGGTAGCCGAGCTATGTACGGGTCGGTTATTACACCTTTTAGAAGATGACATTTTACATGAATTTTTATGTGTCAGGCAAATTCCATTGCAAAGGTTCTTCCTACCATATTTGCATGTCACCGCAATTTGTTGAAAATGAGAGAAGAAGGGTGTGAATATAGTTGATTTGCTACCAGCGAGTTGTGATGTGCGACTTTGTAGTATCAAGTACAGTACTATTATGTGAAACTATGGATGTAAAAAAAGCAACATGAACTGCATACCAGCCCCAATAGTGGGAAGGTATCAAATTAGAATCCACAAACATACCAGCATACACTATGTGATGACCGAATGTATATACGCAAGAAAAAAAACTCTGCACTGCATGTTGTCTCAGTATTGTGTGTACAGTCTTATAAACAAGAACTCAGCAAGCGAAGTGTATCCAACAACAAACTATTACTGCTACTTAAAATAGAATGCACCAACAGTGATATTGATCTAACTTTGCAAAACCAATATCATCCCACTACTGACGCGGCGTGTGGCCGCGCCAAACCTTCATAGTACTCTGTAAATTTGCAACATTACCAGTGCGATTGGCTAGGCCCAGGATGAGTGTAGTAGTATGGCGAACTCGCCCCATCTTCCTGATGCCGAGGGTAGTAACAGCCACCAGAAGGCACCCGCGGCCCGTGCGATTCCGGGTAAGTGACTATCCCGGAGTCTTGAAACGATGATGCCATGTATGGTGATTCACGATCAATTGATCTTGGTGCCGGCGAAGACATTGATCTTGGGAATTCTGAAAATATTGAGCCGGACTCCGGCGGGGGTGGAGGAGGATAGCAGTTGATGGGAGCGGGGAATTCATGGTTCATCTGCGGCTGAGGTGGGTAGGCGCTACACGGTGGATTCGAAGAATACCTTGGCGGCGGATAGTTGCTGATGTGTTGTGTCGGAGGCACCGAATAGCCTTCACACGACGCAGGCGGTGGCGGATATGCCGTAGCTAGCGCCGGCGGCAGTGGGTAGCTGCCGTTTGGTCCGGAATTTGACACCGGAAACAGCGAGTCGATCATCCGCGGCGGCGGCAGTGGGTAGTTGCTTGGCGGCAGCATGTCCTGTAGCGGCGGATACAGCGATGTTGACACTGGTGGCGGCGGGTAGCTGCTGCCCTGCTGCTCAAAGTACGGCGTCGCCGGAGGTGGATAGGCCAAACTGGGCGGCGGCGGCGGAGGCGCGCAACAAGGGCTGGGATCTTGCTCCGGCCGCGCCGCGTAGACCTGCGGCTGCTGGTACG
This sequence comes from Lolium rigidum, assembly GCF_022539505.1. Taxonomy (NCBI): domain Eukaryota; kingdom Viridiplantae; phylum Streptophyta; class Magnoliopsida; order Poales; family Poaceae; genus Lolium; species Lolium rigidum. Next base: position 267,503,635 of record NC_061509.1, read on the forward strand.
AGTGCGGCGCGCCGCCGGTGACGGAGCAGACGAAGCTGAGGCTGCCGTTGGGCTTGCCGTCGGGGGCGAGCACCTGGTAGCTGACGCGCCGCGGCACCGTGCCGTCGCCACCGCCGCTGCAGAGGTGCGACAGCGGCACGCAGATGGTGCCGACAAGCTTGTTGCCGAGGAGCGGCACCTGCGCCTTCACCTCGAACTGCAGGAGTCCGCCGTCGTCGTCAAAGTCGAACCCGAAGACGGCGCCGTCCCAGTCCGGGTTCTCGCCGCCGACGGGGTCGGCGGGCGTCTTCTCCCGGCGGCCGGCGAGGGACACGGCCGCGTAGAGCGGCGGCTTCTGGAAGGGGACGAAGGCCTTGACCCCGCGGCAGGAGATGGATCTCACGGTGATGCGCCGGCCAGACGGCGGTGAGCTGGACATGGTTGTCGATTTCTTGGAAAAGTTCCGGCTTTTCGTGGAAGATTGAAGCTCAATGATCTGTCAGCTGTGGCTGAGGGATCTGACTTTGTAATCTTTGATTCCTCTTTTTTCTTTGTAATTGCAGGTGCGATGATGTAAGTTATATTATTTGTCTGTCTCGCTGGTCATCTCTAGTTTATTAGTACGATGTGATAATTTTGAAACTTAATCACTGAAATAGCCTTGTACTGCCCAGGAAGCTACCCCTACCCACCATTCGTTGCCTAATTCGCCTTGCACATGTCTCATGGCTCCACCGCTCTCACTCCTCATTTTCTTCTCCGGTTTTCTAATTATTCACTCTTTCTATTGTACTTCATGTAATGTGGCGTGACTCCAAGACCTTCTAGATCAGCTTTTTTTTTTTTTGCAACCGCTGCCTTTTCATATACAAGAGCGAAAACCGCACGTGTAGACAAGGCATGTTTTGTTGAATGGAACATGCCAAAACCATCGCGAAGCTAGATCACTAATCCGGATTAGCTAGGATAGCTCCTCTTTGGCAACCGTTGCCACCTCGATGAACATGAGCCTATGCCCGTGAAGATTCGGCGATTTCTTTCTTTCCAAGCGTTTCATCGAACGTAAAGAAGGCAGCCACTAGTTGCCCGCTGCTCTTTCCTCGGCTTCCTCTCAATCAGTTTGTCCCACCACTCTAAGATGCTAGGGAAGTTTTGCCCGTGCACAAAGATGTCAATGTGGTCCCAAGACTGGATGAGATTACAAACGGCCATGGTGTCGGGAGGGGGGGGGGTGACCCCCGGTGGGTCAAGGTTGGGCTTAGTTAACCGGCATAAGGCATCTATGCCGGATTATTAAGGTATGCCGGAATACGGCACACTATTGACTATTGAAATAAGTGTTGGCCAGATTAAAAGTCAACCGGTTAAAGTAAGTGATACGTCTCCAACGTATCGATAATTTCTTGTGTTCCATGCCACATTATTGATGTTATCTACATGTTTTATGCACACTTTATGTCATATTCGTGCATTTTCTGGAACTAACCTATTAACAAGATGCCGAAGTGCCGATTGTTCGTTTTCTGCTTGTTTTTGGTTTCGAAATCCTAGTAAAGAAATATTCTCGGAATTGGACGAAATAAAAGCCCGGAGGCCTATTTTCTCACGAAGCTTCCGAAGTCCGAAGGAGAGACGAAGAGGGGCCACGGGGCGCCAAACCCTAGGGCGGCGCGGCCCCCTTGGCCGCGCCGGCGCTGTGGTTTGGGCCCCTCGTGCCGCCTCTTGACCCGCCCTTCCGCCTACAAATAGTCTCCGTGACGAAACCCCCGCATCCGAGAGCCACGATACGGAAAACATTACCGAGACGCCGTCGCCGCCGATCCCATCTCGGGGGATCCCGGAGATCGCCTCCGGCACCTGCGGGAGAGGGGAATCATCTCCGGGAGGACTCTACACCGCCATGGTCGCCTCCGGAGTGATGAGTGAGTAGTCTACCCCTGGACTATGGGTCCATAGCAGTAGCTAGATGGTTGTCTTCTCCCCATTGTGCTATCATTGTCGGATCTTGTGAGCTGCCTATCATGATCAAGATCATCTATATGTAATTCTATATGTTGCGTTTGTTGGGATCCGATGAATAGAGAATACTTGTTATGTTGATTATCAAAGTTATGCTTATGTGTTGTTTATGATCTTGCATGCTCTCCGTTATTAGTAGATGCTCTGGCCAAGTAGATGCTTTTAACTCCAAGAGGGAGTACTTATGCTCGATAGTGGGTTCATGCCCGCATTGACACACAGGACGATGTGACGAAAGTTCTAAGGTTGTGTTGTGCTTGTTGCCACTAGGGATAAAACATTGATGCTATGTCTAAGGATGTAGTTGTTGATTACATTACGCACCATACTTAATGCAATTGTCCGTTGTTTTGCAACTTAATACTTGGAGGGGTTCGGATGATAACTTTGAAGGTGGACTTTTTAGGCATAGATGCGGTTGGATGGCGGTCTATGTACTTTGTCGTAATGCCCAATTAAATCTCACTATACTCATCATGATATGTATGTGCATTGTCATGCTCTCTTTATTTGTCAATTGCCCAACTGTAATTTGTTCACCCAACATGCTTGTTCGTCTTATGGGAGAGACACCTCTAGTGAGCTGTGGACCCCGGTCCAATTCTCTTTCTCGAAATACAATCTATCGCAATACTTGTTCTACTTGTTTTCTCGCAAACAATCATCTTCCACACAATACGGTTAATCCTTTGTTACGGCAAGCCGGTGAGATTGACAACCTCATCTGTTTCGTTGGGGCAAAGTAGCTTGGTTGTGTTGTGCGGGTTCCACGTTGGCGCCGGAATCTCGGTGTTGCGCCGCACTACATCTCGCCGCCATCAACCTTCAACGTGCTTCTTGGCTCCTCCCGGTTCGATAAACCTTGGTTTCTTTTCGAGGGAAAACTTGCTGCTGTGCTCATCATACCTTCCTCTTGGGGTTGCCCAACGAACGTGTGAAATACACGCCATCAAGCATATTTTACGGCGCCGTTGCCGGGGAGATCAAGACACGCTGCAAGGGAGTCTCCACTTCTCAATCTCTTTACTTTGTTTTTGTCTTGCTTTATTTTATTTACTACTTTGTTTGCTGCACTAAATCAAAACACAAAAAAATTAGTTGCTAGTTTTACTTTATTTGCTATCTTGTTTGCTATATCGAAAACACAAAAAAAAATTAGTTTACTTGCATTTACTTTATCTAGTTTGCTTTATTTACTATTGCTAAAATGGCCAACGCTGAAAATACTAAGTTGTGTGACTTCACAACCACAAATAATAATGATTTCTTATGCACACCTATTGCTCCACTTCGCTACTACGGCAGAATTCTTTGAAATTAAACCTGCTTTCTTGAATCTTGTCATGAACCATCAATTTTCTGGTGTTAGTTCCGATGATGTCTGCTGCCCATCTCAATAATTTTGTTGAACTATGTGAAATGCAAAAATATAAAGATGTAGATGGTGATATTATTAAACTAAAATTGTTCCCTTTCTCATTAAGAGGAAGAGCTAAAGATTGGTTGCTATCTCTCGCCTAAGAATAGTATTGATTCATGGACTAAATGCAAGGATGCTTTTATTGGTAGATATTATCCCCCTGCTAAAATTATATCTTTGAGGAGTAGCATAATGAATTTTAAACAATTAGATACTGAACATGTTGCTCAAGCTTGGGAAAGAATGAAATCTCTCGGTTAAAAATTGCCCAACCCATGGACTGACTACTTGGATGATCATCCAAACCTTCTATGCAGGACTAAATTTTTCTTCGCGGAATTTATTGGATTCAGCTGCTGGAGGTACCTTTATGTCCATCACATTGGGGGCGGCTACAAAACTTCTTGATGATATGATGATAAATTACTCTGAATGGCACACGGAAAGAGCTCCACAAGGTAAGAAGGTAAATTCTGTTGAAGAAACCTCCTCCTTGAGTGATAAGGTTGATGCTATTATGTCTATGCTTGCGAATGATAGGACTAATGTTGATCCTAATAATGTTCCGTTAGCTTCATTGGTTGCACAAGAAGAACATGTTGATGTAAACTTCATTAAAAATAATAATTTCAACAACAATGCTTACCGGAACAATTCTAGTAATAACTATAGGCCATATCCTTATAATAATGGTAACGGTTATGCTAATTCTTATGGGAATTCTTACAACAATAATAGGAATTCACCCCCTGGACTTGAAGCCATGCTTAAAGAATTTATTAGTACACAAACTCGCCTTTAACAAATCCGTTGAGGAAAAGCTCAATAAAATTGATATTCTTGTTTCTAGAGTTGATAGTCTTGCCTCGATGTTGATCTTTTGAAATCGAAAGTTATGCCTAATAGGGACATTGAAAATAAAATTGTTACTACAGCAAATGCCATTCAAGTTAGAATTAATGAGAATATAAGATTAATGGCTGAACTCACGTGCTAGGTGGGATAGAGAAGAAAATGAAAAACTAGCTAAAGAGAAGAATATAGCTAAAGTTTGGACTATTACCACCATTAGTAATGATAATGCTACACATGTTGCTGCACCTCCTACTCATACTAATAAAAGAATTGGTGTTAGCAATGTTTCCACTTCTAATGCAAAGCGCGAAAAACTGCCTAAAACTGCTGAAACTGCCTGCGATAAAGCTGCTGAAATTTTTTCCAACATTGGGGATGATGATCCCATTGCTTTAGATTATAATGGTTTGAATTTTGATGATTGCCACATCTCTGAAGTTATAAAGTTCTTGCAAAAACTTGCTAAAAGTCCTAATGCTAGTGCTATAAATTTGGCTTTCACGCATCATATTACAAATGCTCTCATAAAAGCTAGAGAAGAGAAACTAGAACGTGAAGCCTCTATTCCTAAAAAGCTCGAAGATGGTTGGGAGCCCATCATTAAGATGAAGGTTAAAGATTTTGATTGTAATGCTTTATGTGATCTTGGTGCAAGTATTTCTGTTATGCCGAAGAAAATTTATAATATGCTTGACTTGCCACCGCTGAAAAATTGTTATTTGGATGTTAATCTTGCTGATCATTCTACAAAGAAACCTTTGGGTAAAGTTGATAATGTTCGCATTACCGTTAACAATAATCTTGTTCCCGTTGATTTTGTTGTCTTGGATATTGAATGCAATGCATCTTGTCCAATTATATTGGGAAGACCTTTTCTTCGAACTGTTGGTGCTATTATTGATATGAGGGAAGGTAATATAAAATATCAATTTCCTCTCAAGAAAGGTATGGAACACTTCCCTAGAAAGAGAATGAAGGTACCTTATGATTCTATCATTAGAACAAATTATGATGTTGATGCTTCATCTCTCGATGTTACTTGATACACACTTTCTGCGCCTAGCTGAAAGGCGTTAAAGAAAAGCGCTTATGGGAGACAACCCATGTTTTTACCTACAGTACTTTGTTTTTATTTTGTGTCTTGGAAGTTGTTTACTACTGTAGCAACCTCTCCTTATCTTAGTTTTGAGTTTTGTTGTGCCAAGTTAAGCCGTTGATAGAAAAGTAAGTACTAGATTTGGATTACTGCGCAGTTCCAGATTTCTTTGCTGTCACGAATCTGAGCCCACTGCCCTGCAGGAAGCTCAGAAAATTATGCCAATTTACGTGCATGATCCTCAGATATGTACGCAACTTTCATTCAATTTGAGCATTTTCATTTGAGCAAGTCTGGTGCCATTTTAAAATTCGTCAATACGAACTGTTCTGTTTTGACAGATTCTGCCTTTTATTTCGCATTGCCTCTTTCGCTATGTTGGATGAATTTCTTTGATCCACTAATGTCCAGTAGCATTATGCAATGTCCAGAAGTGTTAAGAATGAGTGTGTCACCTCTGAATATGTCAATTTATATTGTGCACTAACCCTCTAATGAGTTGTTTCGAGTTTGGTGTGGAGGAAGTTTTCAAGGATCAAGAGAGGAGTATGATGCAACATGATCAAGGAGAGTGAAAGCTCTAAGCTTGGGGATGCACCCGGTGGTTCACCCCTGCATATATTAAGAAGACTCAAGCGTCTAAGCTTGGGGATGCCCAAGGCATCCCCTTCTTCATCAACAAATTATCGGGTTCCTCCCCCGAAACTACATTTTTATTCGGCCACATCTTATGTGCTTTTTCTTGGAGCGTCGTTTTGTTTTAGTTTTTGTTTTGTTTGAATAAAATGGATCCTAGCATTCACTTTATGGGAGAGATACACACTCTGCTGTAGCATATGGACAAATATGTCCTTGGTTTCTACTCATAGTATTCATGGCGAAGTTTCTCCTTCGTTAAATTGTTATATGGTTGGAATTGGAAAATGATACATGTAGTAATTGCTAAAATGTTTTGGGTAATGTGATACTTGGCAATTGTTGTGCTCATGTTTAAGCTCTTGCATCATATGCTTTGCACCCATTAATGAAGAAATACATAGAGCATGCTAAAATTTGGTTTGCATATTTGGTTTCTCTAAGGTCTAGATAATTTCTAGTTTTGAGTTTGAACAACAAGGAAGACGGTATAGAGTATTATAATGCTTTCAATATGTCTTTTATGTGAGTTTTGCTGTACTAGTTCATCCTTGTGTTTGCCTCAAATAACCTTGCTAGCCTAAACCTTGTATCGAGAGGGAATACTTCTCATGCATCCAAAATACTTGAGCCAACCACTATGCCATTTGTGTCCACCATACCTACCTACTACATGGTATTTTCAGCCATTCCAAAGTAAATTGCTTGAGTGCTACCTTTAAAATTCCATCATTCACCTTTGCAATATATAGCTCATGGGACAAATAGCTTAAAAACTATTGTGGTATTGAATATGTAATTATGCACTTTATCTCTTATTAAGTTGCTTGTTGTGCGATAACCATGTTTACTGGGGAACGCCATCAACTCGTTGTTGAATTTCATGTGAGTTGCTATGCATGTTCGTCTTGTATGAAGTAAGGGCGATCTACACTGAGTTGAATGGTTTGAGCATGCATATTGTGAGAGAAGAACATTGGGCCGCTAACTAAAGCCATGTTCCATGGTGGAAGTTTCAGTTTTGGACAAACATCCTCAAATCTCTAATGAGAAAAGAATTAATTGTTGTTGAATGCTTAAAGCATTAAAAGAGGAGTCCATTATCTGTTGTCTATGTTGTCCCGGTATGGATGTCTAAGTTGAGAATAATCAAAAGCGAGAAATCCAAATGCGAGCTTTCTCCTTAGACCTTTGTACGAGCGGTATAGAGGTACCCCTTTGTGATACTTGGTTAAAGCATATGTATTGCGGTGATAATCCGAGGTAGTCCAAGCTAATTAGGACAAGGTGCGAGCACTATTAGTACACTATGCATGAGGCTTGCAACTTATAAGATATAATTACATGATGCATATGCTTTATTACTACCGTTGACAAAATTGTTTCATGTTTTCAAAATCAAAGCTCTAGCACAAATATAGCAATCGATGCTTTTCCTCTATGAGGACCATTCTTTTTACTTTTATGTTGAGTCGGTTCACCTATTTCTCTCCACCTCAAGAAGCAAACACTTGTGTGAACTGTGCATTGATTCTTACATACTTGCTTATTGCACTTATTATATTACTCTATGTTGACAATATCCATGAGATATACATGTTACAAGTTGAAAGCAACCGCTGAAACTTAATCTTCTTTTGTGTTGCTTCAATACCTTTACTTTGAATTATTGCTTTATGAGTTAACTCTTATGCAAGACTTATTGATGCTTGTCTTGAAGTGCTATTCATGAAAAGTCTTTGCTTTATGATTCACTTGTTTACTCATGTCATACACATTGTTTTGATCGCTGCATTCTCTACATATGCTTTACAAATAGTATGATCAAGTTTATGATGGCATGTCACTCCAGAAATTATCTTTGTTATCGTTTTACCTGCTCGGGACGAGCAGTAACTAAGCTTGGGGATGCTGATACGTCTCCAACGTATCGATAATTTCTTGTGTTCCATGCCACATTATTGATGTTATCTACATGTTTTATGCACACTTTATGTCATATTCGTGCATTTTCCGGAACTAACCTATTAACAAGATGCCGAAGTGCCGATTCTTTGTTTTCTGCTGTTTTTGGTTTCAGAAATCCTAGTAAAGAAATATTCTCGGAATTGGACGAAATAAAAGCCCGGAGGCCTATTTTCTCACGAAGCTTCCGGAAGTCCGAAGGAGAGACGAAGAGGGGCCACGGGGGCGCCAAACCCTAGGGCGGCGCGGCCCCCCCTTGGCCGCGCCGGCCTGTGGTTTGGGCCCCCGTGCCGCCTCTTGACCTGCCCTTCCGCCTACAAATAGTCTCGCGTGACGAAACCCCCGATGCGAGAGCCACGATACGGAAAACATTGCGAGACGCCGTCGCCGCCGATCCCATCTCGGGGGATCCTCGGAGATCGCCTCCGGCACCCTGCCGGAGAGGGGAATCATCTCCCGGAGGACTCTACACCGCCATGGTCGCCTCCGGAGTGATGAGTGAGTAGTCTACCCCTGGACTATGGGTCCATAGCGGTAGCTAGATGGTTGTCTTCTCCCCATTGTGCTATCATTGTCGGATCTTGTGAGCTGCCTATCATGATCAAGATCATCTATATGTAATTCTATATGTTGCGTTTGTTGGGATCCGATGAATAGAGAATACTTGTTATGTTGATTATCAAAGTTATGCTTATGTGTTGTTTATGATCTTGCATGCTCTCCGTTATTAGTAGATGCTCGGCCAAGTAGATGCTTTTAACTCCAAGAGGGAGTACTTATGCTCGATAGTGGGTTCATGCCCGCATTGACACCAGGACGAGTGACGAAAGTTCTAAGGTTGTGTTGTCTTTGTTGCCACTAGGGATAAAACATTGATGCTATGTCTAAGGATGTAGTTGTTGATTACATTACGCACCATACTTAATGCAATTGTCTCGTTGTTTTGCAACTTAATACTGGAGGGGTTCGGATGATAACTCTGAAGGTGGACTTTTTAGGCATAGATGCGGTTGGATGGCGGTCTATGTACTTTGTCGTAATGCCCAATTAAATCTCACTATACTCATCATGATATGTATGTGCATTGTCATGCTCTCTTTATTTGTCAATTGCCCAACTCGTAATTTGTTCACCCAACATGCTTGTTCGTCTTATGGGAGAGACACCTCTAGTGAGCTGTGGACCCCGGTCCAATTCTCTTTACTGAAATACAATCTACTGCAATACTTGTTCTACTGTTTTCTGCAAACAATCATCTTCCACACAATACGGTTAATCCTTTGTTACGGCAAGCCGGTGAGATTGCCAACCTCAACTGTTTCGTTGGGGCAAAGTAGCTTGGTTGTGTTGTGCAGGTTCCACGTTGGCGCCGGAATCTCCGGTGTTGCGCCGCACTACATCTCGCCGCCATCAACCTTCAACGTGCTTCTTGGCTCCTCCTGGTTCGATAAACCTTGGTTTCTTTCTGAGGGAAAACTTGCTGCTGTGCTCATCATACCTTCCTCTTGGGGTTGCCCAACGAACGTGTGAAATACACGCCATCAGTAAGCCAGAACACTTATGCCGGTATTGGAAGTATGCCGGCACGAACTAACCTGGTATAAGAGATTTGTGTACAACTTTGGTAAAATGTTGTGTGTGAATATAGATTGTCTGGATTTTTGTTGAAATTTTTAGATGTTGAAATACGTGTTTTAGGCAGCGGGCTCGTGGACACCTATAAGTCAGAGTGGATTTCCCTTCTAATAAGTTGTTTTTCTAGTGCTAGCAGCATGAGACAAAATATATACACATATTTTTCCACTAATTATTACATGAACTATTTTGCCATCAACCAAAGCCAGCTAAGGTAGTTTTCTTATGTGATACTATTGATGTTGCTGCTAGACCTCGGGTAAGTTGAACATATTGGTTTCTTTATCAACTAGCTGATACAATTAGAATGGAGGCTATTTAAAATAAATAGTAAGCTTTATAATACAATAGAACATTTATATGGTAGAGTTCAATATCATCAAATTTGAAATAGGAGTTCAACACCCAAAGGCTGTAACTAAACGAAACCTGCATTTGGTCCAGCTAACACCAGGAGCGGTAAGTCATGTAAGTTCAAAATTGTCGAAACAACTACAAAGTTAATATATTCTTCTTCGTCTTTTTGATAGGAACTAAACTTGTCTTCAAGGCAATCTCATGACAAGAATGTCAATCATAAGAAAGTCAAACAGAAAATAAGAAAAAAGAGGCTCAACGGGCTTGTGATGACTAGTATTTATATTAAACTTTTATACTTATTGATAATTTATTTGTATGGAACTACAAATGCAGTAAGTATGTTGATTTATATATACCTAGTTATGATAGTTAAACACATAGTAATGTTGTTAATATAATGTGTGATTTGTTATATAGTTCTAATGCCAATTATTGAGAAAAGCACGACTTCGTGGAGATTTAAACGTTGTTTTTTGCACACACACACAAAAAAAACTTTAGAAATGTTCGAGGCATTACCCCTTACAAAGATCCTTGAATCAGACAAGCTTAAATGAGAATTAAATAATAAAAACAAGTATCTATCGCAAATTAATTTGTGGCACTTTGCTAAGTTTTGTACATGTGTGTTTCTATATGTATCCACATGTATTTTTTAGCATCCTTAAATATCCTGGTGGAGTCCTAAAAAATGCTTGTTCCAACAAATATCCTCAGTCTTTCAAGTTGTAGATATGGTGCAGCCAAGTTGCCAAATCCTAAGGGCATGGGGTGATGTCAGCCTTCCCCAACGGTCTGCCACATAGAATTTTTGCTTAGTTGGAGGAGGAAGAAGGCAGAAAGAGAAGGTTGTTTTCTCTTAGCTAAGGGATGATCTATAAGAGAAGACTATTTTTGCATTGTACAACTTGTCTTTCCTTAGATACACAATTTCCTACTAAAAGTAATTAATTCTCATTTATTGTAAGGGATACAATAAGAGATAATGCATTGTATTTCTATTATTTACGCCTTCTCTAGCTGGTGTGGATTACTAAGAGAAGACATGTCTTCCCTACCATTGTACATGCCCTAAGGAACGTCAAGTCGAGAGTCTTACTCCAATAGATGTTTTAACTAAGTTATTCAGGCAAAGCCAAGGTTAAGCTTGTTTTTCTTTGCATAAGTACCGCGGTGACAAATTTGCTAGTTGACACCATGGTTTGTTGTGGATTTATATTTGTATGAGTACCCAATTTTTAAGAAAGGTGAAGCGTAAGGATTTTGACGGATATTATAATTTCTATAGGTAATTGCTCCATTGTACCGTTGGGTACAAAATAGTGTCTATGATTGCAATGCAGCAATAAGAAAAACATAGGTATATCCACATGATTGAAGTGCCATAGTGTGTTGAAACTTTAGAAATAAAAACATGGGAACTTAAGAGAAGACCATAATCATAGCCACGTTGCTTTGTATATTTATAAGATAGTATCCACCAATTTCAAAAATTAGGTGATGCCCAATGTGTTGCTGCGGTAACATGTGTTAAAACAAATGCACAAATAGATGCTTACAAACAATTAGAACTAATGTGAGGATAAAGGTAAGGGTCTTCTCTATTTACATTCTATAATAAACAATAAAAGTATACTACAAATGTTTTATAAACAGAGATAACTATTTGTTTAAACTTAATGCGACACCATCATTTTTTTAAAAGTGAAGCGTGGACAGTATATTTTAACTTCAAGGGTCCCAACACATTTAGAATAAACTAGTACACAAAATTATTGAAATTTTTAACTTGTTGAATATACATGGATCTTTATAAAAAAACATACACCACAGTAACGAGAAGTACAATTAAACCTGACCATGGGTAGCCCGACCCAGGCTTCCCAACCGAAAAAATTCAGGGCCAGGGCAATTCATGTAATTGGGTTGGGCTTAGGCATGCATTTTCAGCCAGAAGGACGGGCCACCGTGTGCTCGGGCATGGCGTATGGGTGGGCTACAACGATGGCCTAGCCTGATCCCCGTCAGTCTTGGAAAACTCTAGAAAAAGGCCGACCTTCGTGAAGGGAAGGCAACTCACTCCGCACGCGACAAGTGGCGCGCTGTGGTGCCAGAAAATTCCTGGGAAGTGGTCTCCCTGCTCGCCACGTGTCGCAAGGGGAAGCAAAGTGGGGATGGGGGAGGAGAGAGAAGACTGTGTTGTGTCAGTTTTTCCCTTTTTCTTCTAGATTCGTTTTTTCAAAATGAAATATCTTGAGAACCGTAAGTCCAAATTGCGAACCGTTTTCACTTTTGAGATCCTCGCGTCGAGATCTTCGAAACTAGATCCCATGTTGATAGATTTGGAGATACTTTTTTTTCGTACTTCCAATAGTAGTATGATTGTACCTGTGGTGTGTACGTAACTGTACCTGTGTTTGAACCGAAAAGTACTTGTTTTTAGTGTGTTTGGTGCAGTTTTTCCTTTACTGCTAATCTGTACTCGCCGTGTGCGGGATCTGTACTGTACTTACGCGTGACTGTGCACTGCTCGTGTGTGCATCGTACGTCTGTATATGTACTTGCTCGTGTTCACGACTGTACCTGCTTGTATGCGTGTTTGTACCTGCTTGTATGCGTGACTGTACTTGTATTCGCTCGTGTGTTCAACTGTACTCGTGTGTTGTGCGTGGCTGTACCTGCTCGTGTGCACGACTGTACCTGCTCGTGTGCGTGACTGTGCGTGTACTCGCCTGTGTGTTCAACTGTACTCGTGTGTTGTGCGTGACTGTACCTGCTCGTGTGCACAACTGTACCTATACTCGCATGTGTGTTCAACTGTACTCGTGTGTTGTGCATGACTGTACCTGCTCGTGTGCATGCATGTACCTCCTCGTGTATGCGACTGTACTTGTACTCATCTGTGTGTGCAACTGTATTTGCGTTGTGTACCTAATATTAGTGTGTACTTGATTTGCAAGAGTACTCGTATTGAAGCCCAAACTGTGCTCGCGTATGGAAACAAAGCCAGATCAGTTGCATGAAGCTAGCATGCATGTGCAGGGAGCTACGCATGAATTCGCGTGGGGAGGCTCTTACGCGGTCGCCGGTCGGCCAGGTACACGCGCGGTGCGACAGACGTACGCGCGAGGCGACGTAGGCACGGCCGTGATGATCTACGCGCGCGGCGCGGTCTCGCGCGGGACGACGTACGCGTGGGCTGAGGGACGACGTATACGCCACGTGTTGTTTTATGATGGGTCTAGTTTCCCTTCGCGAAGGTCGGTCTTTATCTAGTGGTACCCGTCAGTCTTTTGTGTGTTTGAAATAGACTTGGAAATAATTTTGGGGCCTGATGGATGGGCTAGGGTAGGTTAGGATCGGCCCAAGGGTTTCAGCATCAAGGTTTTTTAGGTCCAGCACAAAACACAGCCAGGCCCGAGATATGTTCAGGTATAAGAGTGTATTTTTATTTGACAAATCTAACATTTCTTATTGTTAAGATAATCTTCAAATCCAAGGAACCTGTCAGTGCCTCATATTCTAGCATAGACGATGGCAACACATATGAGAGCCTCAGGAAACCTAAATCGGTCAAACATTTTTTTGAGATTGAAGACAAGTGCTCAGGTTATTCAAAGAAAGATAAAAACAAGATAAGAAGATGATGACCTCCTTCATCCTTGCATTGTTGAACTTGTTTGTTAGAATGAAAATTTATATAAGAAGAACCTCAAGATATGGCTGAATTCAAATAAAGCAAGAGATGCATGCATATTCAAAGTGACTCATTCCAAATGAACGAGAAGTAAATTTCTATCCTATGCTCTAGTGGCTAGTAATTCCAAAGCAGCATTTACCTGAGCAATGGTCTGGAAATCTTGGCTAGAAGGAGATCCACAAACAGTTAAACCATGTGCAAACATGAGAGAATGAATAGGAGGGCGACTGTGCCCAGAGAAATTCCACTAATCTGAATGGCACTGATGGTGAGGCGGCGGCTACATCCTGAAATCAGAATAAGGTCCTCCCCGCCCTATCCTCGTTTTGGTGGTGCATCTAGCGCTGATGGAGGAGTGTAGAGTTATGTGTCTGTCAGATCTCTTGGGATTCAGTTGGTTTGTGTGTTTGTTGGTGTGGTTTCATGTCAATCTCTTATGATTTACGGTTGTCATTATTGGCGATGGTTGCTCCTTTGGTGCGTTCGTCATTTGGGACATTAGCACGACGACTTTCCGTATGTTTACTACAACAAGCTCTATTACAACCAGCTTTGTCCGGCTCCGACGATGAAAAGACGAGGATAGCGGCACGCCTTGTGCTAGTGTATGTTGTTGTCGCTGGGTGGTCCGAGTACAAATTTGTAATTTCCTTTACTTTTTGGTCTATTTGTACTACTGTTGATGATTTTTAATAGATCGGTGGATTTTTCGCAAAAAAATAACCTTAATATTAGTATGAAATTAGATCTTTTTTTTTAACAGGAATTAGATCTAAAATGTCGTTTCATCTAAAAAGGAAAATTCATCTCAGGCAGTGCATACAAACTATGACGTGTGGGACCTGCTGGCTGCTGGGGCTTTCGATTTCCTCTTTTTTTGAAAATGTTTGGGTCGAATCTTCTGAAGGAAGCCATCCTCTTCATCTCCTTCCTCCATTTTTCCCCTTTCGCCGGCGGCGCTAAACCCTAGCCAAAGCCTCCGAGCTCACAATTCCACGGAGTAGATCGGCAATGTCGTCCGCCGGCAACGGCACGAAGCCTTCGAGGTCCGCCATCGTGGCCGACATGGCGAGCGGGCACCACCTTCTCACTATCCACGGGTACTCCGGCACCAAGACCATCCCCACCGGAGAGTGCACCAAGTCCCTCCCCTTCACCATCGGCGGCCATCGCTGGCGCATCGACTACTACCCCAACGGCAAAAGATCCGAGGTCGCGCAATACATATCCCTCGGCTTAACCCTCGACGAAGATGTCGCGACCGAGGTGAAGGCGAAGTGGAACATCTGCCTCGCCGACGAGGAGGAGGAGGCGAAGCAAGTGGCGTCGCTGGCATCGGAATCGGTGTACAAATTCCCCTCCCGGAGCTGCTCGCCGTACACGACCTTCGTCAAAAGGGAAAACCTGGAGAACTCCAAGCATCTCAGGAATGATTCATTCACCATCCGGTGCGACATCGTCGTCGTCCGCGGTTGCCGCGCACAGGAGCACGCAGCGGCCTTTGTCTCCGTGCCCCCGCGCAACCTGCGCCGGCATCTGGGAGAGCTCCTCAAGACCGAGAAGGGCGCTGACGTGGTGTTCGAGGTCGGTGGCGAGACCGTCGCCGCGCACCGCTGCGTGCTTGCCGCTCGCTCCTCGGTCTTCAGCGCCGAGCTCTTTGGACCGATGAAGGAGGGCAACGCCGCCTCTGGCATTGTCGTGCGCGTGGAAGACATGGAGGTGGTGGTGTTCAAGGCGTTGCTCCACTTCGCCTACACGGACTCGTTGCCGGAGATGCAGAAGGAAGACGAAGACTTGACCTACCAGCATCTGCTTGTTGCAGCGGACAGGTACAATATGGAGCGTCTGAAGCTGATCTGCGAGGGGAAGCTGTGCGAGTACATCGATGTGGGCACGGTGGCGACCATCTTGGCGCTAGCCGACCAGCACCATTGTGAGGGGCTGAAGAAGGCTTGCTTGAACTTTCTAGCTGCTCCGGCAACTCTGAAGGCGGTCATGGCCACCGATGCCTTCCAGCATCTGAGTCGGAGCTGCCATTCTCTCATGGTCGAGCTCATGGCCATGTCCTTGCAGAATTAGCTGAGTGATCAATGCTGTGTGCTCTAGGCTTATCAGAATGGTGAATCATGGTTCCTAGACTAATGTAATCAGGTAGCTGTTTTAGTAGTAGATGGCTGTATCTATCCTAATTAGCCATTGAGATGCAAAGTTATCCTCATTTTGCCCCTGTTTTGCCAGTTCATTGCATCTTTGCAACTGTGGGAGTTAACCAGAAAGTGCATTGAAATCAGACGGCATATATTGCTCGGGTTCTGAGCAATAGTAACTCATGGTTTTTTTTTGGTGTTTGTCATGATATATTTCTCCTGTTTTAGCAATGGGTACTCCATGGTTTCTGAATCATATCGACTTATTCTATCATTGCATCTTTTCAGCAATGTCATTGTCATGTCACTCTTGCCATTTTTTGATGGATGGCTATTTTTCAGGTAAATGTGCTGACTGAACTTCCACTGGGCATCTTACTGTTGGTTACCTTTTTGTATTATTATTTTCCATCATTTATAGTAATGCTTTCGCAAGGAGATGTTAAAACAGTCTCTTATGCTTATCAGATAGCTTGATCATAGCATCGACACTGGTCCTGTTAATTTCTTTTTCTGCAAAGTGCATACATAGAATGCTTTGGCTGAGTAATGCAAAAATCTTGTGCTTTCTTTTCCCCAAGGAGATGTCGAAATAGTAATTGCAATAAGTATTAAGTACCTGTTAAGGTAAACATTTTGCTTTTGTTTGACAGTAGAGCTTCCAGCCTGCCACGTTGGTAAAGGGCCATCATATTACAAGGAATTTGCATGGGGATAATTGGATGTTATTTCAGTTCAGAAAAAAAATGAATAGATCCAACATTTTCTGTCCATGTTGTGCATGTGGTCAAGGCTCCCCGAGAAATCATGGTATCTATCCTAATTAGCCTCATTTTGCCCCTGTTTTTTTTTGACTCAGTTCAGAGGGCATGTAATGCTCAGGTTTTGGGCAATGGTAGCTCATGGTTTAATATATCTTTGTCATGTGGATATTTCTCCTATATTAGCAATGGGTACTACATGGTTTCTGAACCTTATCTATGCTATGATCGCATTGTTCCAGCGGTCCTTGCCATTTTTTCATGGATGACTATTTTTCAGGTAGATGTTTTGTTTGAACTTAGCCACCCTTACTGTTAGTTATCTGATTGTATTATTTTCAATCATATATAGTGATGCAAAACACTTGTGCTTTCCCTTTTAAAAGGAGATGTTAAAACAGTCTCCTATGTACTCTGCATGTTAAGCAACAAGTACTTTGTTATCAGATAGCTTGATCATAACATCGACACTGTTCCTGTCATTTCCTTTTTTTACAAAGTAGTATGACATTGTTTCAGCAATGGCACCCCAGTTTATCATGAATGCCTAATTTGCAGGTAGCTGTGATGATTGGGCCTCTGCTGGCAACTGCTAATTATCCGTTTATATTATTTCCCATGCATATATAGAATGCTTTGGATGAGTAATGCAAAACACTTGTGCCTTCACTTTCCTAAGGAGATGCCAAAATAGTCTCTCATCTACTCTGCATGTTAATCAACAAGTATTTTGTTATCAGATGGTTTGACCATAACATCTATACTGGCCCTGTAAATTTCTTGCTTTTGCTTTCTCTTTTCACGGCAAACTCAGGTTTGACACTACATGGAAATGAAGAAAAATAAGAGATATTGTTACCAAAAAGTGCTGCAGGATATGGTATGAAGATCAATATGATTTGCTATCCATTTCACATGACTGAAAATGCATGAGATTCTGGCTACTGCTGTACAATTTATTTGTTCCTATACTGAAAGCAGAGCAAGTTCTATGTTAGGAAAGAAAATAGAGCATGTGTCTAGTGTTGGTGGTAGGCAGTGTCAATAAAAATACAATAGTTTGTCCTTTAATTACTAGAATTGCTTCAAAGTTGAATGTCAAAGCTATGTTTCATGTCTCTCTACTTTCAGCGCAAGGGCCAGCCATCAGGAATTTCACTATTTCTTTCTTTTTAATCTTAAATAATAGTAGTTCGTTATGGACGACTCGTTCACCATCCGGTGCGACATCGTCGTCGTCCACAACTACCGGGCATCGGACGACGCCCAGGCATTCGTCTCGGTGCCTCCCTGCGACCTGCGCTGGCACTTCGGCGAGCTCCTCAAGACCGAGAAGGGCGCCAACGTGGTGTTTGAGGTCGGCGGTGAGACGGTTGCGGCGCACCGTTGCGTGCTCGCCGCCCGCTCCTCGGTCTTCAGCGCCGAGCTCTTCGGACCGATGATGGAGGGAAATGCCGCTGGCGTCGTGGTGCGCATAGAAGACATGAATGCGGAGGTGTTCAAGGCATTGCTCCATTTTGTGTACACGGGCTCATTGCCAGAGCCGCTGAAGGATGATGAAGACTTCACCTACCAGCATCTGCTTGTCGCAGCGGATAGGTATGGCATGGAGCGGCTGAAGCTGATCTGCGAGGAGAAGCTATGCAAGTACATAAATGTGGGCTCGGCGGCGATCATCTTGGCGCTAGCCGAGCAGCACCATTGTGTGGGCCTGAAGAAGGCGTGCTTCAGTTTTCTCGCTGCTCCAGCGAATCTGAGGGCGGTCGTGGCCACTGACGGCTTCCAGCATCTGAGCAAGAGTTGCCCTTCTCTTATGGTCGAGGTGATCACCATGTCCTGTGCATTAGTTGAGTGACGGATACTGAATGTTGTTGGACCATTTATTTAGCCACATTTTGGCTATCTTTTTGTCAGTTCATTGCATCTCTGCAAATTGTGTCAATTCACCAGAAAGTACATTGAAATCGGAGGGCATAGGATGCTCAGGTAACAGGTTTGGGCAATGCTAGGCTAGCCCATGGCTTGTAGATCTTTGTCATGAGATATTGCTCTTCTTTTACCAATGGACAACTCCATGGGACAACTCCATGGGACAACTCCATGGTTTCTTAATCTCATTGCTGTCTGTTCTTATCACTTGGTTCTTGTGTTACATGATTTATTCTGCGCTAACTTTGTAAAGAGATACAAAGTAGTAGTATCACATTGCTTCAGCAAGGGCATGCTAGCGAATTTATCATGGATAGCCATTTTTGTGGTAGATTTTATTATTTTGTATCTACCAATTGCCTGGAAGTTTGTCTGTTCTAAATTTAAGATAACTAGATGACCCGGTGCGCCCCGGCGCAAAGTCAAAAGCGAGATGGAACTGTCACCATAAGTTTTAACCGGTTAAGAAGTAATGTTATTTTCTTCAAAAGTCAGCTAAGTAGTGTTATTTTCTTCAATAAAAATACAACAGTATCATCACTAATAAGCAAAGAACAAATCTCTATGGTTAAATAAGGTTCCTTCATTAATAAAAATACACATGTTGCGCCCCAGCGCAAAGTCAAACGCGGCAAGGAGCTCCTATGCACGGAGAGGTTTCTTCCATGGTATCAGTCACGGAACCTAATTACGGGCAAGTCGAAACAAACACAACCCATAATCAAGTTACAAAATCATGAACCAAACACGTTCTTAGCATCTAGATGCATGGTGACCATCTACACTAACACCTTAATGCACCCTTCATGGATTACATATGCACGGTGACCATCTGCACTATCATCTTAATGCATGCTTACATTTTTTTTTTCATGTTGGGTCCATAAACAAGGCCCAGCAAGCCAGTGGATCGTTCTGACTGTGACTGGCTTACTGGTTTGTGTTTCTATATCAAAGCTGGAAGAAATTTTCGTAGGTTTCTTTGCACCGCAGAGTTTTCTTTCATATCTGCCGGAATAGGTATTGAACTGCTTTCTGTTAAGTTAATTATTTTTTGGTAGGGTTCTGTCAGGTCAATTCCAAATTCTATATATGTTCCTGCAAACAAGTAATTCGCATGAATTTCCAGAAGCAAATCAGTGTTTTTTTAGAATGTTGACCCATTCTTAGGAAGGTTCATCCTAGTTTATCTTGGTCCCAACCAGCCACAAGACTGATGGATTTTTCCAAATACTCTTCATCTTCAACCCAAATTTTCCTGCTTGAAGCCGTCGCTTCTGTTGGCGGTGCCTCTTGGAGTCTTGGACGTCTTCTGATAGCCGCGTCGATCCTTATTCCATTTCTGTTGAACTATCTCCATATGTCAGTCTGCAGGTACAGTATGGCAAGTGCATCTCCTTGTCCTCTTGGCACAACGCTGGGCACACACGCTGCACAAAGTTACAAACTGAAGCTTTCGAGATTGTCCTGCTTCTCCTGTCCTGGGGTTTGTCCATGGTTTACTACATCCAAAGCAGAAGCAAACGGGAGCGTCCACGTCCAGCGACAGGAAACGAAGTCGATAAGCCATGTGAGGCTACAGCAGTATGATCGGACTGAACGCATGGCGCCGAAGTAGAGTTGGCAGCAACTGACGCTAACCATGTTTTTTACTTCTTCCGGAACAACGTTAACATTCTAGATTAGCATACCGTTAGATGCTGAGGCTTTCTTTTCAGGGTTTACATGCTAAGTTTGGAGCAACTACTAACGCTGAAGCTCAAAATAAATAAATAAAACTTGTAACGCTGCAGGCCTAGATTTAAAATTTAGCAGAAAGCCCTCTCGCAAGAGGCGCCCCAGATATCTCTAATTCAGCACATCATTGTCACTTGCACACAAATGCTTTACCTCTAGCCTCTAGGCTCTATCCCATTACCTTTACATGTGCGCCTTTACATACGCTAACAAACAGGAGCTAGTTCCTCTCTCTCCTCGCTGAAATTGCATGATACTGTAATTAATTCTTTTCCAGCACATTGCCTCTCTTAGTCTGAAATTTGCAGGATAATTGCCACTTTTGCAGCACATTTCACCAATAATAAGATAACTAAAACCACAGTGGAGATCGTTGATTTGCTAGTTGCCACTGAAAAGGCCAGCATGCAGATAACAAGACAAGGGCCCTCAGTTCCTGCCTCTTGTGCTTGTCTAACCAGAAAGGTTGTGAATTGTGGTGCTTTCATTTGAAAGTTCGTTTGAAAGAGGGGCTCGAGGTGTGTAGCAGTTGCATGATGAGGTGGTCAACTTTTCACCAACTAATTCTTTAACAATTCTTTAGTTCTCGTGTTTATCCTAAACAAGCATGGTCAGGTGGATGCTGCACGCCCTAAATGTTCTCCTTTTGGCAGAATTAGTTAAATATGAGTAGTAGTCGCACCTACTAGATTTGTTTTAACTGTCATGATTGCTTTTGTATTATTCAGACAGAAGTCCAACGTTAACGTTCTTTCGATTTCTTTTTTCAAGAACCGGCAACAATTGTTGCCCGTTTTTTCCATTAAGGTTTAGCAAGGATTTTACAGTTTGATATACAGGGTTTCACCGCTTGCTTACACACACACTCAATAAACTACTCGCTACTACCCGCCGTTTGCCTAGCTATCTTCCATAACCCTAGCTCTGCTAGTGTGGCTTGCACAAGCTGACTTATAGTTTAACTTTTTCCGTCAATTGCATTCCTTGCAAGCCATAATCATACAGTACTAGACACCACATGGTATTGTATATAAAGTACTACTAGATTAAAAAAAAATCGAAAAGGGGAAAGCCGCCAGTACTAGTTGATGTATTTTTAGTTTTGACTCAAACCGTATATATGTGCCCTTCTGATCCTCTTTGCCATAAGCAATTAAAAGGTCAGATCAAGCAGGCATTATTTGTTGGGATTGGAGGCCATGGACCTTTCTGTTGTGGAGACTAGACCGGAATGTAACTGGAATATACAAGTACAGCACACGCGTCCTTATTATGGGTCAAGTGTAGTGCGATGTTTGTATCCACTCTTACGAAACGTTGCAATCCAACAACGCACATTGTATCGTGGTTCAGATTCGAAGTCCATTCTCTTGTAATAACAGTACTAACCTTTTGTGCTTCCATGATTGACATTTGACACACGCAGCACAACACAAACGTCCGATGATAGTTCTCTATCTTAAAGTTGCTACGATAGTACCCATGTTCAGATGTTCTTATGTGCTGTTGTTGTTGGTGGCGTACTACATCTTGAAAATCCTGTAGACGTACTTCACTGTTCAGGCTATTGAAGGAAGACATTCAAAATTTGGTAAACATTTTTGAAAATTTTGGAGAAGTCACTGGCATTTGTACAGTTCCGTTGTCCCTACTAGGTGTGACGGGTTGGACCTTGATGACATCCTTGAGAGCATTCATGCGCGCGCGTACCACGTTTTCCTTGTGGTCGGTTTGGTGCTTGAAGAGTGTTGACTTCAACAACTTGAGGATTAATGCGCCGGAAAGCTTCGTACTTAGAATGAGAAATTTGTCACTATAGTTCGGCGCGCTGCTTTAGTCAAATTGGTGATTGCTTTACAAGCCATCGATCTACTACGTCAGTCCCTTTTCCGGTCCACCGGGCACTATCAAGTTCATCAATAAGATAGAGAGGGCCTTCTTGTAGAACGATAGAGAGAGGAGAGAATGGCGGTAATGTGATTGATGTTGTATTAAGCTTCCCGGACGAGTATATATAAGAGTATAGACTTGGAGATTAAAAAGGCTACCCTAGAGATAATGTAGAGATAAGGTAGGTAAAGATTATAAATCATATACTACCAAATATGCATATACCAAATATATCTCTAACACTTTGTTTGGTCTGCCAAGGACCCCACAACAGAGCAGCCAAATGCAAAGTGAATTCGAAAATGGTGTGCCACCTAAAGAAAATTGGAGGGCTTGGAGTGATTTACATGGGAAAATTCGCAACAGCCCTTTAGCTACGGTGGTCTAGTTTGAATGGAAGGATCCTAATAAATTTTGGGCGGGATCCGAAAATCCTTCCACCGAGGAGGGTATGAAAATCTTTTATGCCGCCACAACAATCACACCTGGTAATGGGCGGAAGACCCCCTTTTTGGACCGCTATCGCGCCACTCATTTTCTCCATATCAAAGAGGAGTCAATAGTACAGATCGAGCCTTCACACACAGCTGAAATGGCCCGTCACACAGGGTAAACCTAACCATCACAAGGCGAGGGTGGGAAATACGCCAAAACAAAACACACGGTTTCAAAAACCGTGTGCGACGGGGTCCAATGTCGTACATGGTTCATTACGTGAAATCGTGTGCGATAGGCTAGTCCGTCACACACGGTGCTCCCTTTTCAACCTTCAGTGGAAGATCGCAAACACTATTTTTAAGATGACGTCGGTGTCTGATGCATCTCCATCGTCGACGGCTACGCCGTCTCCGGAGCCTGATGCCTTAGCATCGTCGATGCATTGGCCGCTACTGCCTGATGCTTCTGCTTCGAAGGCAGCCCTACGCCTTGCTAGCGCGGTCGTCCATGGCTCAGCAAGCTCGTCAATGGGAAATTGCAGAACACACCCTGCGCGGCCGGCCTTCTTACCTTTCTTCTTGGCGTGCAGCCGGTCCTCGCGAAGAGTCTTGAAGGATTCGTCCACCATGCGATGCACAACTTCTTCCTCATGTCGCACCGACTCGATGGAATGCTCTAGCACTATCTTCTCCTCCAAGTCCTCCTCCATCCTGGCCAGATCATCCTCCGCTGTAGCGTGGTCCTCCTGCTCTAGAGCGCGCTCCTCCTCCGAGTCAGACAACGTGAGGTCGATGATGCTTCCCCCAGGACCGCTGTGCTGTGAGGAATGCTCCTCCTCCACATGTGACGGCCCAAGGTCGATGCAACATAGAGTGGATTGGCAGGGAGGCTCATAACTGCAAGAACACAGATCAATCGTAACTAGTTTCGAAATAAGAGTATCGAACCACGAGTAGCTACTGGTTAGGGTCTTAATGCCCCTTGCTACTTTCTATTAAATATTACTTAATAATTGTTTTCTAATCTCAAAATAATTAAAGGGGATGTTGTAAATGGTTACACGAAAAGTAAATTAAGCAGTAAAAAATTCATAAGATAAAGTGTTCTCATGGATTATTGGATCCACCTCTAGCACTAGGACTCGTGTTAATTGAAATAAAATATGATTTTAAGCATGTTGTGTGTGGGAGAGCTCCGTAATAAGATGCGTCCAGAAAGCCATCGGTCATCGCATCTCTAAATAACCACATCATCTAGCCTTCTGCAGCCACATATGGACTAGTGCTATTAAGGGGTGTACCCCATGGTCATCGATATGAGCTTTGTGAATCTCACATATCCCCCTTATTCATGTGTCAAAGCGTTGATAGGTAATGTCACTTCCCGCCGTTCACTTTACCACACTTCAAAGGGTACTTCCCTCTCTAGACCAATATGCAATATTACATGGTGCACAACATGTAACATCAAGAGAGAAAACTAACACACATTAATACTTAAAACCATAGATCATCTTAGATTCATCTCATATTCATGCTAGGGTTTCTCCATCTCCCCAAGGACTAATAGGACTACTCACACATGGAGACAATCAAGAACATCATCATAATCTTGTGGAAGGAATTAAAGGAATGAAATGAATTCGAATTAAAATCCACAATAGCAATCAAGATTGCAACTATGGTTGGAGGAGGGGGATGATGGAGGTGCAGCGGTTGATGATGATGAAGGGGATGATGCCTTGTCCTCTGAGGATCCACGTAGCAGCCCAGATCTTGTCTTCTCCAAAGTTCCTTCTTGTGATCTGATTTGGGGCGGTGTTTCTCGGTTTCGCGGAGCTGTGTGTGTCTGATATCCGATCCATCTGCGGGAGGTCAAAGTATTTGACGAGGCGGTGCTCTTGGAGGGTGGTATGGGTGGACGATACGGGCAGGGCTCGCCAGTACTGATGCCCGTTAAACTTACAGAAGGTTTTCCTCGCATTATCCTTTTGCCCAGGCGCATTATTAAGTGCGAAAATGATTTTTATCACGTCAAAATGTCAGGAAATGACAATTTTCATTGATTTTTTTTATTATTGACTTATTATTTTGAGATCCTGTGTAGACAAGCATAAAAGGTCGCGGAGCACGGTGAAATACAAAAATCCTACCACTACTTGATGATATCTTGATAAAATAGTAATGCAAAACATGCTAAAAATGCACTCATCAACTTCCCCAAGCTTAGACTCTTGCTCGTCCCCGAGCAAGATAGGAGCTTAGTGGACAGAGTCATCTTTGTTCATGAAGCGAGAGTCGTTAAAACAAGGCACTTTTTAAGAACGAGGGTTATAACATCGGATGTAAAACTAGACCAGCCACCGATAGATGATTTTGCTGAACATCATTGTCACTTGCACACAAATGCTTTACCTCTAGCCTCTAGGCTCTATCCCATTACCTTTACATGTGCGCCTTTACATACGCTAACAAACAGGAGCTAGTTCCTCTCTCTCCTCGCTGAAATTGCATGATACTGTAATTAATTCTTTTCCAGCACATTGCCTCTCTTAGTCTGAAATTTGCAGGATAATTGCCACTTTTGCAGCACATTTCACCAATAATAAGATAACTAAAACCACAGTGGAGATCGTTGATTTGCTAGTTGCCACTGAAAAGGCCAGCATGCAGATAACAAGACAAGGGCCCTCAGTTCCTGCCTCTTGTGCTTGTCTAACCAGAAAGGTTGTGAATTGTGGTGCTTTCATTTGAAAGTTCGTTTGAAAGAGGGGCTCGAGGTGTGTAGCAGTTATATTATTGTTCCATATGGAACCCAAATGATAACATCAGAATCAAGCAAGAAAATAAGGAATCATGACAATGACATAGGCCAGTTGGTGAGAAGAGCTAGCACATACCACACTTCAGCAACCTTCTCTGCACTGCATATGCTCCCTGTACCACTGATTCTTCTTTGTTGAATTAAAGAAAGTACTAAAGGACACTCGTAAAGAGTTGAACAAAGACAACCAGCCACCGATAGATGATTTTGCTGAACCATGCAAATACATATCAATACCCTGCATCCCAAGGGAGAACAAATCAGTGTCCATCAGCTATGATCTAGTTTTTAAAAATACAACACCATGAAATTGAATCCAGCCGCTCTAGGTAGGAACTACACCGTGCAGAATAGCAGAGCATGAGGCCGCTCCCGATGACCCTGGCCGTCCCTCCCTGCCATATACACACACAGTTCCTTATACCTGATAACAAAACGATAAATGCAATGTCATGCTAATCTGTACCTAGAGATATACAAAATGTATCCTAAATAGAATTTGTGACAGAAATGCAGGAAATGCCAATTCATTAGTAAAAATGTCAAAGTCTGAAGCTTCGAGGGGCAAATCTCTAGTTTTCGTACTAACGGTGATGGGCTTAGTCAGGCTCTCTGAAGATAATCACCACTGCCCAAATTTTGTGTACACGGGCTCATTGCCAGAGCCGCGGAAGCAAGATGAAGACTTCACCTACCAGCATCTGCTTGTCGCAGCGGATAGGTATGGCATGGAGCGGCTGAAGCTGATCTACGAGGAGAAGATATGCAAGTACATAAAGCTCGCGAACGGTGATGATCGATTCAACACCGGCCGGTGGCCGGCATCGATCTGCGCTGAGTCGCCGCCGACGCCTAAAGAAGGTAATACATGTAGCATTGAGAAAGATTAAGCATCACGGTGACCAGAGTGCTAATCAGAATAGTAGAATTTCTCTGTGCGCAATCGCCATCCTATTCATTCTCTCGCGGTTTGCACACGATTTAATTAGCCAGCCGGATTAAACCGCAGATGCTAGAGCTACTACCATCCATCTCAACGAAGTCCTCTAAAAGAAATAAGCATCTTGAATTCTTGATAGACCCTAGTGTGCACGGATTGATTGAGATACAAAACCAAATCTGTTGTGGCGTACTAACCTGAAGATGTCAGTCCAACTGACGACGGCATCAACGAATTGCAGCTGCGAGCATAATAGAAAAGAGCCTGGAGCTGGACGCGCCGAGCATTCACCTAGCCCGTCGTCTCGGTCTCCTGTCCTCGACAATCCAGTAGAGTTGACGCTGGCCTTGCTGCCTGAGTGCATATCTCGCCTCGCTCGCCATGCCCTGGTCCATGCCGCCCATCTCCTCGCTCTCCTCTCCTCTCCGAGCAAGAGTCAAAGTCTAAGTCATAGTCACACGCGCAAACCGCACGCGGACTATGACTAAGACCTTGTACTTATAGAAGGTTTTGAAGCTGTTTGTATTTTTAGGAGGGAAGATATGGCGGGAAGAAGAGAAAAATTCACTTCCATCTGTGTGATGATTGTTATCAGATAGACTGATACGAGACTAAAAGTACGGTTGGATGGGGTTGTGTGCCAAGGATTTCCCACGAGGACCATCAATTCAATTGCACGGATGACGGAGCGTTCTATGTTGCCTTTTATCTCCTATTTCTAATCAAGGGACGGGATTCCTCTCACCAAACCACATGCAAACACCTACCTTTTATTATCTGTCATTTCCAAGACCGACTCTATGCAAACGCCTACCTTTTCTCCTACTGTTGCAGCTGTTGTCATGAAACAAAGAACAATCCTAAACAAGATACATGACAACCTTTTGCTATTCATAGATTTATTATTCCATTTTCCTTGGTATATATTAATGCAACCACGATTCAGTTTTCTACATAGAAGACTTCTTTTTGGTATAGATTACAAGTCAGTAGTTAATATAGACGGAGAATTTAATTAAGATTACAAATGAAACAACAGGCGGACTATGACGATGGCTTTCTACTTATAGAGCTAGGTATCTGCTTAACGAAAATATTACCCCAGGTTCTTTCCTAGTAAATTTAACTTCATGCCTGCTGGAAACAAACCTACTACTAGGTATAGTACACCAAATAGTTTGCCCCTTGGTTCCTATGAATATATGTATGGTGGCACTGCATCGCTTTACAAAAATTATTATCATCTTAGCTTATGTATATTTACAAACACATGTGTCATTAGCTAAACACATGATGAGTATGCTTTTATGTCACACATCAAATGAGCTGGTTCAAATGCAAATTTTCAAATACTGATTTTATTGAAATAAAAAAGTTATTACATGACAATATATCTTGATAGTTCTTGTCAATCATGAAAAAGAAAAGAATGTCACGATCGGCTCCTAATAACAATATCAGGGAAGCTCCCTTCTCATCACTACTTTTACGGAGATGATCAAGTTGGTTACAGGCATGACTACAACTCAAGGCTGCACAACAAGATCACAACAAAAAATTCCGCATGCACGATAGCCAGAAAGAGGCAGAAGTACTCGCTGCCGCAGTATCAAGTGCCACCGAGTCCTGAAGCTGCCGTTGCTCCTTTTGTTGGAAGCAAGGACCATGAGTCCTCAAGTTGTTGCTGCTCCTCCGAACCAACTTCCCATCCTATCTTCTCCTCCACCCACCTCCTTCCCAACCAGCCATCGCAGCATATACACAATCCTTGAAGAGAGGTCAAAGAAATAAGTAGAAAAAGGCTGCAGTTCATCATAGTTAATTTAATGAATATGGTACTAGATGCTAACAACGAGAATGCATATAAAGGAAACTAGCTAGACTAACCAAGGTCATATGGTTGTCTATTCACATGCTAGAGTAGAAACTCGACTAGCGGTGGGAGCTGGACTCATGAGTTCAGGAATCATATTAGAGATGAATAGTGAAACATCAGATTCACCATGCATCATCTCCAGGTGTAGATAATATTCCACTCATGCAACATCACACACTTGGTCCTATGAATAAAGAGAACCCAGGGGTCATCCGCTTGAGCATAAGTAGAACTGGAGAACATTGAAGTCAGAGAACTGAAGGGGTGACGCAGGAGCTCACCCGAGAGCATATAGCTGAGGCTGAGCGTCGCCGCCGCCATGCCGAGAAGGTAGTCAAAGCTAGGGGCCACCCAAGCCTACAACCACGCCTAAACCATGCATGGAAGGCATCGGTTCAACCAGGAGCAGCCGCACTAAATAGCTGCTCGGAGGGCCTGGAAGCATACAAGTTTCAGCACAGGAAACAAATAAAAAAAAGTGCTCATTTAGTGCTTATGCCAACAACATTGAAACAGATTTCAATCAAAAAATACATGCTTAACAGAAAAGAAATGACCAAAGACTGTCCGTGTAGATAAACTGAACTTTATAATACAAAGAAAATGATCACCTTCAAGGTATACATTACCATCTTTTGGACCATTCTATACTCCAATACTGCATCACACAGAGTTAACCTGGATCAGTCCTTGCCGTGAAAAGCATGCAGACCATCTAGTACTAGTACCTTCCCATCAAAAGCACGCACGCATGTCTGCATCTCCGACCTGCATATTCATGCAGAACACAACCACTATTCATATTAGACCTCAACCATACCACAAGCCAAAACCCAAAAATATATATAGCGCTCACCGAGGAGTCGCCCAGGACATGTCAGCCAAAGGCTGAACCACAAACTTCAACGTGACAGTTAACACCACAAGCCAAGGGGCCCAACTAACTGAGGTCGGTGAAGCTGCAGACCGGCCTGCCCATCTCCAGGTCGGAACACTGGCTCGTCATTGCTCATCGGCACCGCCGCCTGGTCCTACTAGCAAGCAAAACCAACTAACACTGATTCTTCTTTGCTGAATCAAAGCAAGTACTGAATGGCCACTCATAAAGAGTTGAACAAATACAACCAGCCACAGATAGATGATTTTGGTGAACCATCCAAATACATATCAGTACCCTGCATCCCGGGAGAAAAAAAATTAGTGACCATCAGCTACAATCTCGCTTTGAAAAATACAACACCATGAAATGGAGTCCAACTGCTCTAGGTAGGCACTATGTCATGCAGAATAGCAGCATGAGGCATCTCTCGATAATCTGGCCGTCCGTCCCTGCCATAAACATGTATAGTTCCTTATAGCTGATAAAAGAAACAATAAATGCAACTTCATGCTAATCTATCCTCACCTAGAAATATACAAAATGTATCCTAAATGCAATTTGAAAAACTGCAGGACATGTCAATGCATCAATAAAAAGGCTACCATTTGATAAGAGTGAAACTGCCGTCGTATGCAAATCAATGATGAGTAACTTGTCAAACACATGGCAGAATTGCATGTTCCTTCTAATCGCCTTGCTAGCGATTTTTATTCACATAATCAATCATATTATTGTCCATATGGAACCCAAATGATAACATTAGAATCAAGCCAGAAATAAGGAATCATGTCAGTGACATATGCCAGTTGGTGAGAAGAGCTAGCACATACCACACTTCAGCAACCTTCTCTGCACTGCATATGCTCCTTGTACCACTGATTCTTCTTTGTTGAATCAAAGCAAGTACTAAAGGTCACATGTAAAGAGTTGAACAAAGACAACCAGCCACCGATAGATGATTTTGCTGAACCATGCAAATACATACCAATACCCTGCATCGCAACCCTCAATGATGTATGATAACCAGTTCAAGTTTGAGGCTACAGGATCATGTATAGATACTGAATTGCTCAACCACAAAAGGTTAGCTGGCTATAGGAGCATCATTCCGAAAAAAGAAAATACCATACAAAAAAATGATGTAAATATAGAACAATACTACCAGAATGCAGCTTAGAGGCACCTTAACTCACCAGGTATAATTTTCTTTCGATACCATTAGAACCTAGCGCACTTGCACTACATTACAGAAACCATAGCAACCAATAAATTTAAAATGATGCAGCCACTTACATATCTCAAGATTAATTTTTTACAACAAAATTACATGGAGTAAAACAGAGAAATATGAACCAAACCGCACAAAGGTGGAGCACAGAACCGCAGCGGCAATGACAGTGCTACCACATGGAAGAAGGAAGCTCGAGGAGCTCACCACAGCGGGGTGTAGCCAAGGACAAAAGTAACCACCATCAAGGTTGCGGCGTGGTGCCAACGAGGTAGTCAAAGTACAGGGCAGCCGAGCCTACCAACGCTCGAGCGGCCACAGCTAGCCCAGCTGCAACAGCACTACTGCAGCTCTCGCTGGCATCAGCAACTCCAGGTTCAATGGAGAGGAGCTATCGAAGGCTCATTATTAATCTTCAAGTGTCGCTCTAGAGAGAGACCAGAGAATTAAACCAAGCGGCCACAAAGTGATGCTTTGCAAAAAGAAAGCTAACCACACTTGAAGATATCTAGAGCGACATACTCCACGGCAAAACAACAAGGAGGAGCAGTCGAACATATAGTTCATGGTTCACAGCAACTTAAACACGAACGTGAAGAATAGGCAGCCCCCTACCTCAATATATGTCTAGATCAACATAATCAATTTAAACTAACACTGGATTTCTGTCACTACAATAAGAAAATATAGTACATGGGTTCACGAGTACTAAACAGGACACAAGATGGGTCGACGAGTCCTAAACAGAACACAAGATGGGGTACATGGCACCTGCTAGTGCGTTACCAAATCCTAGCAACAACTCTTCTTATCAGATTGGTAGCAAATTGAGGAAATAATACTTCCAGCTTGAATAAAACTCATTTAACTTGAATACAAGACAACGGCCATGATACTACTTGGAATATAATGTAAACACAAAACTGGCTACTTTATGCCAGAAGTTGGCATGTACAAATACTAGATGACCTTCTGAGCAAGAGGGAACCCGCGGAGCTCACCGGAGGTGTGTAGCCAAGGATGAACGTCACAGGGTAGTCGAAGACCATTAGCAGCATCAGTGTTAGAGCCGAATAGTCAGGCCCTTTCCTTCGTCCTGATTATCCTCGGTAACCTCCACCAAAGGATCTACCATCTGCCAATGCAAATGTCGCCCATTTTAAATATTCAGTCCACTATGTTACATCAACAAAAATTCTAGGTCTACAAATAATGGTGCACTACATACGGGAAAGCCAATTAGGAACTAGTTGCTAGTTTACAGTTACCAAAACAACATAGTTTACCCTTTGATCCGGAGAAGACTGGGTAATATTCCTAAAACAAGAGCGGCAAAAAAAAAAGGATGAAATCCTTAGAAATAGCTGGTAACAAGTTTAAACCTATTGCAAATCCATTAAATCATCCAACGAAGTAGCTGAAAACGAAAGTAACCACCATCAAAGTTGCGGGATGGTGCCAATGAGGTAGTCAAAGCCCAAGGTAGCCGAGCCTACCACACTACAGGAATGGCGGGATACGCCGACGGCCAAACCCTACGCCGAGGGCTTTTTATCGGGGCCGTCGGCGTACGGCCTCGCCGGGGCAGCGCCGGAAGACGCCCGTCGGCGTACACTTGCCGTCGGCGTAGAGGATGCTACGCCGAGGGCAGCCGTCGGCGTCCAACCCGGCCCTCGGCGTAGGCACTAGCGTAGCTGCTGCTCCATCGGCGACGCGACGGCGCGCTCACGGCGTCAGGCTAGACGCCGAGGGCTACCCTCGGCATAGGGCATGGCCCCCCCTATGCCGACGGCCACCCTCGGCATATAGTTTTTTTATTTTTCCTTTTTTTTCTCTCTCATATTATTTTATATTATGTTTCTATTATTTATTTACTAGTATGAATTATGTAAAGAAAGGTTCTATTTTTAAGAATTCGACGATGCATTGCATATATGTAGGTCCCACGGGTGACGCTCTTCGCGGACGGGTCAACCGGAGCCACTAGGCCGAACTTCTGCTATCTATGTACATATGTCCTTAAACATTTAGGAAAAATTCCATTGCTAACCCTAACTCCAACCCTAACCCTAACCGAGGCCATTTCCGCCCTAGGGTTTCCCGCTTCCGCGGGCCAACTTTCTATTTTGCGAACATTTTGGTAACCCTAAACCTCACCCGGATCCTATCCCTAACCCTAACCCTAGGGTTAGATCTGCGGGGTCCCCTCCCTAGGGTTTGGCTAACGTTGCATGTGCCCGGCGTTGACGATTTCCACATACATGGGCTAGCACTTGGTAAAATCCAGGATCTGTATGTGCAAACTCCCGGCACGGCTCAAACGGAGCCTATTTTATGGTAAAGTATGCCCAACCTATGGTTTCCATGTACATATGTCCTAAACAAAGCAAAACAAGTAAAAAAGTCCATTGGTAAACCCTCGCACGGAGAAAGCTATAGGGGTAGATCTGCGGGGTCCCCGCCCTAGGGTTTTCCAAGATACAGACCACCGGAGCGTCGGAATCGCTGGAAAACTTGTGTGTGTCCACATGGAATGCACAAAAGTGATTTGAGATGGTTCTATATCCAAGGCTACCCCCCAGGTGTGTCCGGCTTCTCGGACGGGGGTTCCTACACTTAGGCGGTTCGCGTGTATAGGGGGAACTCCTCGGAGTTGAACCGGAGAGAAACTTGGGATCATATGTGATCATCCTAAATGTTTCCACATGTACCTATGACCTAACCAAGCTCAAATGGAGGCATATGCCCACCGGGGGACCCCGATGGGATGCAGTCAAAGGGGTAGACCGCGCGGTCAACAGAACTAGGGTTTCGTCGGAAATCGAGCGTCGGATCTAGGGAATGGCCCCAAAACTTGTGTGTGTCCACATGGAATGCACAAAAGTGATTTGAGATGGTTCTATATCCAAGGCTACCCCCGGGTGTGTCCGGCTTCTCGGACGAGGGGTTCCTACACTTGGGCGGTTCCGCATGTATAGGGGGAACTCCTCGTACGTGAACCGGAGAGAAACTTGATATCATATGGGATGATTTTTGTTTCCACATGTACCTATGACCTAACCAAGCTCAAATGGAGGCATATGCCCAGCGGGGACCCCGATGGGATGCGATCAAAGGGGTAGACCGCGCGGTCAACAGAACTAGGGTTTCATCGGAAATCGAGCATCAGATCTAGGGAATGGCCCCAAAACTTGTGTGTGTCCACATGGAATGCACAAAAGTGATCTGAGATGGTTCTATATCCAAGGCTACCCCCGGGTGTGTCCGGCTTCTCGGACGGGGGGTTACTACACTTGGGCGGATTCGCATGTATAGGGGGAACTCCCTCGTACGTGAACCGGAGAGAAACTTGATATCATATGGGATGATTTTTGTTTCCACATGTACCTATGACCTAACCAAGCTCAAATGGAGGCATATGCCCACCGGGGGACCCCCGATGGGATGCAGTCAAAGGGGTAGACCGCGCGGTCAACAGAACTAGGGTTTCGTCGGAAATCGAGCGTCGGATCTAGGGAATGGCCCCCAGAACTTGTGTGTGTCCACATGGCATGCACAAAATTGATTTGAGATGGTTTTATATCCAAGGCTACCCCCCAGGTGTGTCCGGCTTCTCGGACGGGGGTTCCTACACTTGGGCGAGTCCGCATGTATAGGGGGGAACTCCCTCGTACGTGAACCGGAGAGAAACTTGATATCATATGGGATGATTTTTGTTTCCACATGTACCTATGACCTAACCAAGCTCAAATGGAGGCATATGCCCAGCGAGGACCCCGATGGGATGCGATCAAAGGGGTAGACCGCGCGGTCAACGAGAACTAGGGTTTCGTCGAAATCGAGCGTCGGATCTAGGGAATGGCCCCGAGAACTTGTGTGTGTCCACATGGAATGCACAAAAGTGATTTGAGATGGTTCTATATCCAAGGCTACCCCCAGGTGTGTCCGGCTTCTCGGACGGGGGTTCCTACACTTGGGCGGATCCGCATATATAGGGGGAACTCCCTCGTACGTGAACCGGAGAGAAACTTGATATCATATGGGATGATTTTTGTTTCCACATGTACCTATGACCTAACCAAGCTCAAATGGAGGCATATGCCCGCGGGGGACCCCCGATGGGATGCGATCAAAGGGGTAGACCGCGCGGTCAACGAGAACTAGGGTTTCGTCGAAATCGAGCGTCGGATCTAGGGAATGGCCCCAAAACTTGTGTGTGTCCACATGGAATGCACAAAAGTGATTTGAGATGGTTCTATATCCAAGGCTACCCCCGAGTGTGTCGGCTTCTCGGACGGGGGTTCCTACACTTGGGCGGATTCTGCATATATAGGGGAACTCCCTCGTACGTGAACCGGAGAGAAACTTGATATCATATGGGATGATTTTTGTTTCCACATGTACCTATGACCTAACCAAGCTCAAATGGAGGCATATGCCCACCGGGGGACCCCCGATGGGATGCAGTCAAAGGGGTAGACCGCGCGGTCAACAGAACTAGGGTTTCGTCGGAAATCTAGCGTCAGATCTAGGGAATGGCCCTAGAACTTGTGTGCCGGAGAGAAACTTGATATCATATGAGGACATTACGGTGCCGGACTTGGTCAGGAAGAAGACCGTGCCGTCGTCTTCGTCGGCGTCGGCGTCTACGTCGTTGTCGTCGTTGTTGCCGCGCGGGGCTGGTGTGTTGGCATCGGCGGGTGAGTCTGGGTCTGGCTTGCGAGAGAGCGGGACTGGGACGGACCAGGAGTTGGTGGAGGGGTCGAACGCGGACATGGAGAGGTCCGTGAGCTTGCCGAGGATGAGGACGACGCGGTAGGGGCGAGCCGTACATGGCGACGGCCTGGAGTGGGGCCGGCGGCGGGGGCGGGAGCGCGCGGGAGGCGCCGGTGAGCGGGTTGGCGACGGTGAGCGCGCCGGTGTCGGGCGCGCGGTAGAGCACGAGCCCGCCCGCGGCGGCCACGGGCACCGGGCCCGGGGACCACGGCGGCGCGCCCGGGACCCCTCGCCGGCGTCGAACGCGGCGGGCGTGGCCGGGCGCGCGTCCTGTCGGTCGGAGTCGGACAGCATGAGGAACCGGGGGTCGCGGGCGGGGACGCGCGCGCACGCGGCGAGGAAGGCCGGCGACCCCGCGGCGTCGCGCCGGCGCGGGACACGCCGCGGAGGCGGAAGAAGCTGGCGGGCGGGAGGCGCGCGAGCACCCGCTCGAGCATGTCGAGGAATTTAAATAAAAAATAAAAAATAAATTGAAAAAAGAAAATAAAAAATAAATTGAAAAAAGAAAATAAAAAATAAATTGAAAAAAGAAAAAAAGGGGGGCTATGCCGAGGGCTGCCGTCGGCATAGCCTTGGCCCTCGGCATAGGCTATGGGCACAGGCACGTTTAGGGTTGGTCGAGCCGGACCACGCGCCCGAGCCCGAGCCAGACCTAACACAACACAAAGGAAGAGAAAAGTCCATGGGTTAGCTGTCATCGGAGGTCGGTCAAAGGGGTAGATCTGCGGGGCAACCAGATTAGGGTTTTGTGTACGGGAGAAAATATTAAGTTAAGATGTGGTTAAAAAAATTATGCGCGTAGCTTGGGAATGTAGAAGATCAAAACAAATTTGTATGGACCTACATTAATATATTTTATAAATATAATTGACATTAATAAAATTTAAATAGAAAATAAGTTGAAAAATGAAAAAAAGGGGCTATGCCGAGGGCTGCCCTCGGCATATGCCTGGCCCTCGGCATATAGCCTAGGGTTATGACCAGGAGCTCCTAAAAAAAAAAAAAAAAAACGGCGGCTGGTCGAGTTGGTCGAGCCGGACCAACTCAACGAAGCCCCCCGGACCCAAGAGCCCGCATCTCCCCCCGCCCGCTTCTCCCCCGCTCGCTCAGCCCCGCGCCGCCGCCACGCTTCCCCCCGCCCGCTCAGCCCCGGCCGCCGCCTTCCCGCCCACTGCCGCCACCCCCTCCTCCTCACCGTCGCCCGCTGCCCGCCGCCACGCTCCGCCCCGGCCGCCCTCCTCCCCTCGCTGCCCTCTGGCCGCCCGCCGCCACCCTCCGCCCCGGCCGCCCTCCTCTCCCCTGCGCCACCCTCCTCTCCCTGCGCCTTCCTCCTCTCCCTCCCCTCCTCCACTCCACTCCCTTGCCTGTGCCGCCCCGCCCGTCCCCTCTTCCCTGCCAGGCAAGGCCTGCACGGCCCCTCTTCCCTGCATTGGTAAGCTAGGGTTAGATCCCCTGCTTTTTTTTTCTATTTGCTTAATTGTTGTACTATAAATACAATAGTGGGATAGAAATAGAATAGTGGAAATAGTTGAAAGAAATAAAATAGAATTGATTTGAAATAGCAATATAAATAGAATATTGGAAATTTGGACAGAAATAGAAATTAAATGGAAATGTGCAATAGAAATAGAAATGATTTTGTTTAATAATGGGAATAGAAATGAATATGTTTAATAATGGAAATAGAAATGCACATGTGAATTTTTTCTAATATTGTGAATTTGTAATAGGCCATGTGGTGACCGCCTCGTCATGAGCACCCCGGCGTGACGATCCGGATCTTGACGCGCTTCTCGACGGTCGCCGACATCGACACTCGTTTGTTGGACTACTTCCTCTACGGCCGAGGGTGAGCTAAATTTCCAACTTCTTCTCCGCATTTTCTTATGTCACTAGATTCATTTTCCAAGTCCGGTTGCGTAACCTAGGTGTCACTTCCCGTCCGCGAGCGTTACGCGGATAAATATGCATTAGTGGTCCGCATATTTTGAACCGTAACGCTTGCGGCATTTACGGGACAGTCGGCGGATGCGTAGTTGTCTACGTTTTCCATGTTCTACTCCGGTCCGAGTCGGGATTTCGGCGGCGCCTCCCCGTTGTTCTCCGGATGCACATCCTCTCGGCTTTTGCCGAGACGTGTATCGGGAGAGCAGCGAGGAGGTGCTGCCGAAATTCTGACTTGGACGAGGTAGAGCATGGAGAACGTAGCCAACTACGGATCCGGCGGCTGCTAGGAGCCCACCTAGTAGAGATGTAGGTTGATGCATGCGTTTCGCCCGGTAAAATAAATAAAAATATGATGCATTTAATTTCCTATTTGATATAAATGCTATGTACGTGGTTTGGCTCCCAATAAAGCGAGAGGATGGCTGATAATGGATGGATGTACAATGAGCGTGTTAGTGCGGCGAGAAAACGAGATGAGTGGACAAGGAAGACCCATTTTCTAGTGAATGAGTTAGCGCGTGGTACAAAGGGGCTGGCTCGGGCACTTTGCCCCTGTGTTCGCTGCGTGAAGCGTCAACGTCGTGGGAAGGATGAAATGTATAGACACCTTCTGCAATATGGGTATATGCATGGGTACGTCACGGAAATCGACTTTGATGAGCGCGAACGTGACGGAGGTGAGGTGATGCGGCGGCGGCTCAATGGCAATGAGTACGATGGAATTAGAGACTTTCTAGATGATCTCGTCCATGCCGATGTCCCGGATTCGCCACCTCCGGAGCCGGAGGCGCCGCCGGAGCCGGAGCGCCGCGGAACCGGAGGAACCAGAGCCAACCGCGAAGGCCTTCTATGATATGATTGCCGCGGCTAAGAGGCCTCTGTACGAGGGCGCCGCGATTTCTCGGCTCGATGCCATCTCCCAATGTCTAGCCGACAAGACCCGGTACAACACCACCCGTGAGGGCTTTGAAGCAAGTCACGAAAACAAGCTGGTAACATGTTGCCCAAAGATCATTGTACGCCTCAAAGCACGCACGCGACGAGGAGAATGATGAAGGACCTCAACATGGATTATCAAAGGATAGGTCGTTGTCCCAAAGGCTGCGTTCTATTTTGGAGACGATATGCGAGAGGACAAGTATCTTGTCCCATCCGTAAGCGGTCTAGGTATGAAGAGGTAACGGGAAAGGATGGTCGAGTGAGGCGGTCAAGCACCGCAAAGTCGATTCTTCGATATCTCCCATTCATAAAAAGAATCCAGCGGCTTTACATGCACGAGGAGACGGCCAAACGGATGACGTGGCACAAGTATGGGAAGAGATTCGTGGACGAAAACAAGAAGTTGAAGATGGGACATCCATCCGATGGTACGGCATGGAAGAACTTCGATACAAAACACCCGCTTAAGGCAGCCGAGGCTCGGAATGTCGGAATTGCGATAGCAACGAGATGGTTTCAATCCATATGGTATGTCGATGCCAATTACGAGTTGCTGGCCCGTGTTTGTTATTCCGCTCAATCTCCCTCCCGGAGTCCTAATGACGAGGAAGACCATGTTTCTTTCGCTGATCATTCCAGGCCCTCATTACCGGGGAAGAATTTGAGTGTCTACATGCAGCCGATTGTGGAAGATTTGAACCACTCTTGGCACCACGGGACATTGACGTACGACCAGAGCATCGAAGACAAACTTCTGCATGAGAGTTTGGTTGCGGTATACCATGCATGACATGCCCGGGTACGCCCTAACATGTGGATGGTGTACGAGCTGGTAAGTGGCCATGCCCGGTGTGCGAGCATCGGCTTGAGTTCCTTTGGCTACGGAAGGGTCGCAAGTATGTTGCGTTTGACACGAATCGACGGTTCCTCAAAAGGAGGCATCCGTTTAGAGAAGACAAAAAGAACTTCAAGAAGGGCAAAGTTGTGCATGAAAAAAAGATGTGCCGAAGTTTGATGGTACACTTGTTGAAGCCGAGCTACGTGCTCTCGTGCCGGCGGACGCCATGACCGGCCATCAATTTGAGGGATATGGTGTAACGCACAAGCCTGGACTCACGAGGCGGCTTTAACGAAGCTCGAGTATTACAAGCACCTCGAACTTCCCCATAACATCGATGTGATGCACTACTTGTAAAGAATGTCGCGGAGTCCGTCTTTCACACATGCACGAACATTCCCGGGAAGTCAAAGGATAATGTCAAGGCTAGAGTCGATATTGAGATCCTCCGTGATAGGGAAAAATTACACATGAAGCGTCCTATTGGCCGTCAAAAGAATTGGTTCAAGCCGCATGCCAACTTACGCCTTGATTCCATCCAAAAGAAGGAGGCATTCAGGTGGCTCAAATACGTCGTGATGTTCCCGGATGGTTATTGCTCGAATATGAGTAAGGGAGTTAATCTTTCGACGGGAAAAGTCACCGGGCTCAAGAGTCACGACTATCATATATGGATTCAGCGGCTCATGCCGGTGATGCTTCGAGGGTATATCCCGAGAAAGTCGCGAGTGCTTGCGCGGTTGAGCCATTTCTTCCGCACGCTACGTGCTAGCGAGATATGTCCCGAGGTTATTGCAAAGCTACAACATACGGTGCCGGAGTTGCTATGCAATTTGGAGATGATATTTCCGCCAGGCTTCTTTACTCCGATGGCACATCTCATTGTGCACCTCGCCAACGAGGCACTCTTGGGTGGTCCGGTGCGGTTTCGTTGGCGGTTACTGTATTGAGAGAGAGTTTAAGTATATTCGAAAGATAAGCGGAAACAAGGCCAAGATTGAAGCATGCATAGCTGAGGCAATATGCCTTCGGGAGATGGCGGATGCCGCGACAACGTACTATCCCGATGATGTTCCCACTCGGCATAACCCGGTCACTCGTTACAATGTCGACGTGCCCGAGAATGACCCCAAGCTAAAACTATTCCAATTCCCCGGTGGCAAGGCTGGTAAAGGAACAAAATATAAATTGGAGAACGAAGAGAAGGATTGTATAATGCTATATGTGCTTATGAACATGGAGGAAGTGATCCCATTCGTAAGGTAAAATGGTGAACAAATTACTTTGCAGCTAGTAACCTCGTCTCGGTCTAATGCTTATTTACTCCTTTCAGCAAATTCACGGATGAAATGTGGCCGTATGATGAATTGCCCGACCCCTCGGAGATGGACACTCTACTGAAAGAGGGTGCTCCCGGAATTAATAAAAACTTTGTGACATGGTTCATGGAAAAAGTAATTTCTAACCTTTCCTCTTACATTGCAACATGTGACTTGTCCCTCTTATTACACGTAACTAATGCACACAACAAATTTGAAATGTTCTTGTAGGGCCGTGAGAGAAACGTTGATATGATAGATGAGTTGAAATGTGTTTCCCAAGGTTGTAGCCGTGAGGTGACCAAGTATGAGAAGTACGATGTGAATGGGTTTCGCTTCCACACGAGAGACGCACCAGAAGGGCCGGGCGAATCCCAAAACGATAAATACTGGGGTCTTCACCAAAGGAGCCAACAACTTTGATTACTACGGAAGGTTACAAAGTGTATACGAGTTGACATTCAATCGTACGAACGTGCAACTCAATATCGTCGTGTTCAAGTGTCATTGGTTCGACCCAATAGGTGGACGGAGAAGTGATAAGTCCATTGGGTTAGTTGAAGTTAAGCCTTCAACCACCTATAGCGGAGCCGATGTCTTTGTTGTGGCTCACCAAGCCAAGCAAGTTTATTATTTGCCCTACCCATGCCGAGAAGCGGAACTCAAGGGTTGGGAAGTCGTCTTCCGGGTATCGCCACATGGTAACCTACCGATTCCCTCCGAGGATGATTACAACAACATTGACCCCGTGACATACGAGGGATTTTCTATCAAGAGGAACAGGACTTCGGGGAATATATTTTAGAACCGTTTGTTCAAGAGGACCTCGGGAACGATGCGAGAAACTCGTGGTGAGTCGGTGGTGGATCTAAAGGACATATCTATGCTTGGAGAAGTTACTTGAGGCGAATGACAATTATGATGAGCCTCCACCCGTCGACCCTTCAACTTTGTACTCACAAGATAGTGATAGTGATAGTGATCCAGAGAAAGAGAAAGAGAAAGAGACGGAGTATGAGAGTGAGCGTGAGAGCGATGATGGCTGGTGAGGGTCTTTTATTTTTAGTATTTATTTGTCAACATGCTTCTTAATTGCATTGTGCCTTTTATTTTTAGTATTTATTTGTCAACATGCTTCTTAAGTTTATTTTTAGTATTTATTTTTAGTATTTATTTTTAGTATAATATGTCTTTGTGCTTAACTGTTTTATTCTTCTCAATGTAGGTGACTGAACAATATGAGCAGCGGCAAGGCAGACTCCGAGAGCTTGCTTAAGACGCTCTCGCAGGTGAAGAGGAATATTCCTAGACCACCCACTAGACGGAGTGATCGAGCCCGGTGCGCAATCCGCGTTACGACGATGGTACCGATGGAGGACGAGGACGAGGAGGACGAGGAGGGACGAGGTGGAGGACGAGGAGGACGAGGAGGACGAGGTGGAGGGACGAGGTGGCGCCGGGGTACACATGGACTTTGACGAGCCACCCTCCGCTTACGGCGACGTGGCTCCTGAGTTGTTCCTAGAGGGTCCGTCTAGTGGGGAGGTGGAGATGGAGGCGAGTCTACACACGAGTCGGACTCTAGGGCTGAGTTGGAGGTGATGGAGGATGGGGGTGCGCCGAAGCCCTTGAAGCTTCGTGGAGAAGCTAGAGTCCCCGATGCGAGGAAGGAGCCAAAGACCCATGATGACAAGGCCCTTATCATTCCTTCGAGCGATGAGTAAGTGTACTACTTCAGAAATTTCGAACATGTATTTTCATCTTGGGCATAATAAACAATTTGGCATGTGTACTAATGTGTGATTTATTTGCGGCAAGCTGGACATGGGATGCCAAGCCCCCCGCATGCCTAACGGCTTGCTTGGGGCTACGATTAAGAAGTTCTGGCCCGGCGAGATACACTCCCCTTAGCACGGTCCCCGGTGGCGCGACGAAGCTAGCCGCTACTTGGGCGGACTATGAGGATGCCCCTGCCGTAGGCTTCGCGACAGCTGCTGAGGCTGTGACCACCAAGTTCTGGGTAAGGCATATATTTCTCGAGCACCGTTCATAGTTAATGACCCTAATGTGCTAACTCATGACTTTCACAACTCATTTATGCATGACTGAAGTGCTTCTACCGTGTGGACCCGGAGCATGACACGCAGGCGCGTCTCACTTTGCGTGGCGCTTGCGAGAGGTTGACACCGCGACGGTGGTACAACCAAAAGTTCACCGGCGCTAGTGCCTTACGGGCTAACAAGGGTAAGAGGGTCAAGAAGGAGTACTATGTTGGTAACCAGCCTACGGATGAATGGGCAATGACCATTGAGGAGTACATGTCGGTGAGTAAAATGTCAATGAGATTCTACATTGTTGCTAAGTTTTCATTGGATTATCTTGAGTTGAGTATTGCGTTTTCAGGTTTGTCCCGAGTGGGCCGAGCGGCATAGGGAGGCATGGGAGGAGCTGATTAGGGCGAGGTGGCTCGGGGAGGATGAGGAGTTTGCAGCCGTGTCGAGGCGGAACATGGAGAACCGAGGCACCGGTGGCACACCACTGCGCGGAAACCGCGACTACACCCGCTACAAGGGGAAAATGGTATGTATATAAATGGAACGACCTTCTTTCATTTCCGTCATGTTACATTTGTGGTACGCATAACTTTTCTTTTCGCGATGCGGGTGGCCGAGGCAGCACACGGGGTGGTGCTTCATGATGCCCGGATATATGACATGATGCGGACGAAGAAGAAGCCCAATCCCGCATTGCCTCGGCCACGGTACTACGGCAATGCCAAGGCCGCCAAGGAGGACTACTTGCGACATGGTCAAGTCTCGTCACCCCGAGGTGGATGACCCCTTGAGCATTCCGGTCGACGAGGAGTCGTTGGTCTGTCGGCGCGCGGGCGTCCGCATGGCCGTTACCCCTTTCTGAATAAGGCGGTCAAGCCTACCCCGGCCACGAGCTACACGCGTCTCAAGCATACCCTCACCGCCGACGGCCCCCGGCCCTCGTCCACGGCCTGCTCGTCCACCCGCCTACGATGTAAGTTTTCCTCATTTTCATCCTCTTTCCGGTTTTCCTTCCTACATGGCTAAGTGTTTACGAGATTCATTGTTTCTGAAATTGTAGCCTCGGTTCGAGGCGGCCTTCGAAGCCTGCAATGAAGCGTATCGGCGGCCGGCCGCGCGGTGGAATAGGCAGAATACGGCCTACATGGCGTACATAGGAGTAAGTACTGAATCTTTCTTCTCGCAAGTAGATGACAAGTCTCGGTTTGATGCTTTATTTACGCAAAAGGCCTAACTTGTAACCTATCTTGCAGGAAATGATGATCTCTATGTCTGCTTGGTACACCGCCACCGGCTCGAGTTACCGTGGCGGGGGACATGCCTATCATGCCATCGAAGGCAGCTTTCGGCTGCGACTTACTACGGATCCACACCGGAGGTAAGTTCTTTGCCAAACCGGTAGTTACCACTTTCCTTTGCCTCGCAAGTTGCTAACATGTAGGGAACACGTAGGGAACGGGATGGTCCGGGAACCGAGGCATCGCCGGGTGGGCGCGAGGTCACACCGGTTCATGAAGGTGGTCGGTCTCCGGGCGTTCTGCTGGTGCCTCTCCGTCGACTACTCCTGGGACTACTCCCGGTGCCTCTCCGTCGACTTCTCCTGGGCGTAGCACCGGTCCTTCTCCGGGTGGTTCTTCTGCAGCTTCTACCGGAGCGCAACCCCGGGCTGCTCGTTTCGCCAACGATGTGGGCGGACACACCCCGCCCGGGTCCTTCCTCCGCTAGTCGGCACCGGGCTTCTTGCTTGCCATCATGTGCTACCTAGTACTATGTATTGGATGACATGGCACTCTCCTCTTGTATGCTATTACATGCACCATGTATGCTACTATGTGGATTTCATGCTATTTATGTGAATTATGGTGATTTTGGATGAATTTGGATGCTACTATGTGGATTTCATGCTATTTATGTGAATTATGGTGAATTTGGATGAATTTGGATGTATTTGGATGTATTGGACCGGCTGAACTGAATTTAGATGAATTGGAACCCAATTTAAATAGAAAAAACCAAATAGTAGGGCATATGCCGAGGGCAATGCCGTCGGCATAGGGCCATGGCATGACCATATGGTCGACCCTATGCCGAGGGCATTGCCGTCGGCATAGGCCACCTCACCTGGTCGCGCCACGTAGCCGCCCAGCTGGCAGCGCCACGACGGGCCACGTCGCGCACGCGTAGACGCCCAGCCTGCATGCCCCATGCGGATGCCGAGGGATTGCCCTCGGCGTAGACGCCCCGATGGAAGCTCCACGACGCGCCACGTCGCTCACGCTTTGACGCCCAGCCTGCCCTATGCCGAGGGCTTGGCCGTCGGCGTATGGTGGCGACCGTTAACGGCGACGACGCCGTGCCACGAGACGCCGAGGGCTGGGACGCCGAGGGTGAACGCACACCGTCGGCATAGGCGGCGTACGCCGACGGCAAGGGCTACGCCGACGGCACGGTACCGTGTGCCGAGGGACCTGGACGCCGACGAGGTACGCCGAGGGCTGCCGTCGGCGTAGCCTACGCCGAGGGCCAGGCATGGCTACGCCGAGGGCAGCCGGCCGTCGGCGTAGCACCCCGTTCCTGTAGTGCCACCGCGTGAGAATAGGAACGGGGACCGCCACCGTAGTGGGATTGGCCAAAGTCCAAAAGACACACACATGTAGCTAAAACTTTGAGAAACAAACAAGAGGATTACTAAGAGAGACCAGAGAATTAAATCAGGCAGCCACAGAGT
This sequence comes from Lolium rigidum, assembly GCF_022539505.1. Lineage (NCBI taxonomy): Eukaryota > Viridiplantae > Streptophyta > Magnoliopsida > Poales > Poaceae > Lolium > Lolium rigidum. Next base: position 267,548,550 of record NC_061509.1, read on the forward strand.
GATTCTTTGCAAAAGAAAGCTAACCACACTTGACGATATCTAGAGCGACATACTCCACGACAAAACAACAACGTGGAGCAGTTGACCATATATTTCACAGTTCACAACAACTTAAACAGGAACGTGAACAATAGGCAGCCCCAGGTCCACTACATCAATATATGTCTAGCTCAACAGAATCAATTTAAACTAACGATGGATTTCTCTCACAACATTAAGAAAATATAGTACATAGGCCGACGAGTCCTAAACAGGACACAAGATGGGTAGACGAGTCCTAAACATGACACAAGATGGGGTACACCGCACCTGCTAGTGCGTTACTAAATCCTAGCATCAACTCTTCTTATCAGATTGGTAGAAAATTGAGGAAATAAAACCTCCAGCTTGAATAAAACTCATTCAACTTGAATACAACACAACGACCATGATACTACTTGAGAAATAATGTAAACACAAAACTTGATACTTTATGCCAGAAGTTGGCATGTACAGATAATAGATTACCTTGGTGAGCAAGAGGGAACCCAAGGAGCTCATCGGAGGTGTGTAGCCGGGGACAAACGTCACAGGATAGTCGAAGACCATTAGCAGCATCAGTATTGGAGCCGAATAGCCAGGACCTTTCCTCCACTAAAGGGTCTACCATCTGCTAATAAAAATGTCACCCATTTTCAATATTCAGTCCACTATTTCTAGGTCTACAAATAATGGTGCATTACATAGGGGAAAGCCAATTAGGAACTAGATCCGCGGCCTTTGAGAAAGATGTAATTAAGAGGCCATCATCACACATATATATCATTTCTCGATAACAAGAGAACTCGATAAGAAAAAAATCACTCCATGTAAATACGTGTACTGAAGATATGCAGAATCTGTACTCATCATGATGGGTTCCACTTGTAAAGGAGAAAGAACAAGAACTAATGCTCGTCCTTTTGATCAAATAGAATCAGAACGAAAAATGATTCAGCTACAGGTATGAAGGTCCTTGAGGGACGTCCCCCCAGCATACAGAGAAAAATGGATGATGATCTAAGGCAACTCATTAGAACCCAACCTGAAAAGAGAAGTAGTTCCAACTCGATAGTCATGCAACAAGTACTAGCCAATAGTTTAAATCCATCTTTCAAGAAAAGCAACAACAATACATGCATTTCAAATCCTATTTCGATATAAACAGCAGCACTTGCATTTCAACCGCATTTCAAGTCTAAGTCATAGTCACACGCAAACCACCATTGAACCGCAATCAGTGTCATCGGCTCCATGGTTGTGGTATCAGACCACATAGAAGAGAAAGGAAAGGAACCAGAGACTCACCATGGGATCGAAGAAGGCCACCGCTGCCAGAAACCACATGGTAGAAGAAGATCACCACTACCAGACGGCCAGATCCAGCGGCCATGGATAACTCCTGGACAACATCAGCCTCCACTTCTCCTCTGAAGTACAAAAAACGAAGGAATCGAAAATATATTCTGGAAAACTGTTAGTGTTTGCATCACCTGAGGTCAAACTATAGGGAACCAAAACCAAAACCAAAACTTTAATATCTCAACCCTCAATGATGTATGATAACCAGTTCAAGTTTGAGGCTACAGGATCATGTATAGATACTGAATTGCTCAACCACAAAAGGTTAGCCGGCTATAGGAGCATCATTCCGATCAAAGAAAATACCATACAAAAATACCATACCAATACTACCAGAATGCAGCTTAGAGGCACCTTAACTCACCAGGTATAATTTTCTTTCGATGCCATTAGAACCTAGCGCACTTGCACTATATTACAGAAACCATAGCAACCAATAAATTTAAAATGATGCAGACACTTACATATCTGAAGATTAATTTTTTACAACAACCAAATTACATGGAGTAAACAGAGAAATATGAACCAAACCGCACAAAGGTGGAGCACAGAACCGCAGCGGCAATGACAGTGCTACCACATGGAAAAAGGAAGCTCGAGGAGCTCACCACAGCGGGGCGTAGCCGAGGACGAAAGTAACCACCATCAAGGTTGCGGCGTGGTGCCAACGAGGTAGTCAAAGTCCCGGGCAGCCGAGCCTACCAACGCGCGAGCAGCCACAGCTAGCCCAGCTGCAACAGCACTACTGCAGCTCTCGCCGGCATCAGCAACTCCAGGTTCAATGGAGAGGCGCTATCGAAGGCTCATTATTAACCTGCAAAACACAATGAGTTAATCGTGCCCACTAAATAGGAACAGGAACCGCCACCGTAGTGTGATTGGCCAAAGTCCAAAAGATACACATGTAGCTAAAATTTCAGAAAGAAACAAGTGGATTAGTAAGAGAGAGACTAGAGAACGGCCACAAAGTGATGCTTTGCAAAAAGAAAGCTAACCACACTTGACGATATCTAGATCGACATACTCCACGGCAAAACAACAAGGAGGAGCAGTCGACCATATAGTTCATGGTTCACAGCAACTTAAACAAGAACGTGAAGAATAGGCAGCCCCTACCTCAATATATGTCTAGATCAACATAATCAATTTAAACTAACACTGGATTTCTGTCACAACATTAAGAAAATATAGTACATGGGTTGACGAGTACTAAACAGGACACAAGATGGGTCGACGAGTCCTAGTGCGTTACCAAATCCTAGCAACAACTCTACTTATCAGATTGGTAGCAAATTGAGGAAATAATACCTCCAGCTTGAATAAAACTCATTCAACTTGAATACAAGACAACGACCATGATACTACTTGGAAAATAATGTAAACACAAAACTGGCTACTTTATGCCAGAAGTTGGCATGTACAAATACTAGATGACCTTCTGAGCAAGAGTGAACCCGCGGAGCTCACCGGAGGTGTGTAGCCAAGGATGAATGTCATAGGGTAGTCGAAGACCATTAGCAGCATCAGTGTTAGAGCCGAATAGCCATGCCCTTTCCTTCGTCCTGATTATCCTCAGTAACCTCCACCAAAAGGATCTACCATCTGCCAATGCAAATGTCGCCCATTTTAAATATTCAGTCCACTATGTTACATAAACAAAAATTCTAGGTCGACAAATAATGGTGCACTACATAGGGGAAAGCCAATTAGGAAGTAGATCTGCGGCCTTTGAGCAAGATATAATTAAGAGGCCATCATCATGCATATATATCATTTCTCGATAACAAGAGAACTCGATTAGAAAAAATTCACTCCATGTAAATACGTGTACTGAAGATAGGCAGAATATGCACTCATCATGATGGGTTCCACTTGTAAAGGAGAAAGAACAAGAACTAATACTCGTCCTTTTGATCAAATAGATTCAGAACAAAAAATGATTCAGCTACAGGTATGAAGGTCCTTGAGGGACCCCCCACCCCACACACACACACACACATACAGAGAAAAATGGATGATGATCTAAAGCAACTCATTAGAACCCAACCGGAAAAGAGAAGTAGCTCCAACTTGCTAGTGATGCAACAAGTACTAGGCAACAGTTCAAATCCATCTTTCAAGAAAAGCAACAACAATACATGCATTTCAACCTCACACATTCAACTATGGCGTAGAGGGAGGCCACCGATAACCTCTCGACAACTCTAGCTGCACTTCTCCATCCTTCAAATAGAATGGGCACGCTTTAGTGCCAGCAATCACATTTTCACAGGAATGGCGATGGAAAACCATGAAATAATTAGAGCAGCTAGCGGTGAATTGTTATGTTGATTATTCTAGGAAGCCAAACAATGTTCAGGCCACTATGTTACATTTTAGAGCAGCTAGCGGTGAATTGCAGCAATATACAAACAAGCTAGCTCAACACAAGAATAACCAATGACATTTAGGGTTTTTCTTTAAAAAACAAAAGTACAAGTTCAGCTAATTAACCAATTAAAGTTTAATCAACAATAGTCTTCAAAATTTAGCCATGAACTTTGCACTATTTTGAATATCCAGGCCACAATTCAGATAGAAAACAGTAAAAGTACATACCAGCACACCCATAGAGACATTCAAACACACAAATCCAACTTGGGCTCACAATCCAAAGGGAAACTCGACTATATTTTGACTATTTACTACCTCATGTGTCACAGGAGCATACATGTCGACTCGCACAACACACACACACACACATGGCCGTGGCATGGAAGCCATGACACAAAACTCCAAGGAGGAGCTTACAGGACTAGGAGCACGTACCATACGGTTGTACAAAAAGCACAACACTGACGGTGCCATGGTTGTCGTGCACTGAGGCCACCACCATCACAAGGCAGCAGGACCACATGAGGCAGCGGTTTTGCGCTTCCCACCAATGCCAATGTTGACACCAATGACAATCACATGGCTATTCGCAATGCACTTTGCTTCCTGGGAGGTGTCGCAAATCTCCTCTGTTACCTCCACCGAAGGATCTCCTTGTTGGAAACATAAGAAAAACAAAGTGTTAGGACGTGATTCACCATTCTAGTTGTATCCAACACAAGACCGTGAGTGAAGGATGTGTCCAGGAGAAAGCGAGATCTACTATGCATGGCTTGGACTATCTACTAACAATACATGCCATTCATATTGTCTACCTAAATTAAGTGCATTTTGCAGACAAGTTTTGACACCTTTGAATTCCAGGAATAAGACAACAGTAAAGGAGACTATAAATAGCACCAGATTCAGACTACAGATAGCACTAGACCGAGACTACAAATAGCACCAGGTTGATACTAAAATAGCAACAGATTGAGACTACAAATCCACATAAAAACACATAGAAACCACTAAAGGATTTTTTCAATGATAGTTAAAAGTTTCAGGTACTCAAAACAGATCTAGCTTTGGTATTTTACTAGAGCCAATAGCTAAAATATTTTTTCCTTCTAGACCAAACATGATCCCTTAGACCTTAGTATGACGTGACCGCAATAAGCCTTAAAGCAAAAGCATTAGCAGAATACTATTGACTACTAGCAAGTGTTGTATACCAGAATTCCACGCATAAAAGATATGCAGCTCACATTAAAAGGCGGGTTTCCCATCAGTAACAATGATATTGTCCGTGGTTTGTACGCCGTCCATGGATCAACTACACCAAAATTATTGAGTGGTTTTGCACCATTGCTCTCTGCCGTCTTCTAGGTTTGTGATGACCATTGATATCCATGGTGACAACCTTGGCAAATTAATATCTGTAAGGTATCAGCAATAGCATCAGAATGCATAATCTTAATTAGCCTTCCTAAAAGTAAGAGCATGACGTCTCAGTGAGACAAACGATTAACACCTGAATGATGTACAAGAATTTACTAGTAAACATGAACAATATTTGTAAATGAACACTTGAAACAAAAATTGTACTTCTCACTTGCATCTGTCAAGTTTATTATCCTAGTTCTGGACACTATGCAACAACATATCTCCAGAAGAGCAAAACAAAATGTGAGTTGTCTGCTACAAACCAAAGGAGAAAATCAACCTAGAAGGCTGAAACAGAGAAGACATGGAGAGAAGAAGTGCATTTGAACTTAAAAGAGATTCGAGTAGGGAAAAAATAGATCTTTAGCACAACCTCCATAAAATCAGCAATACCATTTTGAAGATGTGAAGCAAAAAAGCAACTTGAGGAGTTTCAATACGTCTACAAGCAATATTCCAAAACAAATTATGAATGTTTAAAAATAACAAAGATATATTTGAATACCTATCTAACAGATTTGGGATGGCACGTAAAAGGACCCAACAAGTAAAATATTATCGCATAGTTTAGGTCCTACAGAAGCTACTGCAAGAAGATCGCTAAGACCTAGGCAAAGGGTCCCAGGCCGGGTCTTCCAGCTTCCAAGTGATGCATTCAGACAGCTACATGTCCCAGCTACACGAGTGTCAAAATTCCAAGGATCTCCTTGTCGGAAACATAAGTAAAACATAAAGTGTCAAAATTTGATTCACCGTGTGGCGATAATATCAGATTGCTAGTTGTATCCAACACAACTACACGAGTGAAACTTGTGTCAAGGAGAAAACAAGATCTACTATGCATGGCTTGGACCATCTACTAACAATACATGCCATTTATATTCTTTTCCTAAATTAAGTGCAGTTTGCATAAATTAAGTGCAGTTTGCAGACAAGTTTTGACATCTTTGAATTACAGGAATAAGACAACAATAGAGAAGACTATAAATAGCAGCAGATTTAGACTAGAAATGGCACCAGACTGAGACTAAAAAAAATACCAGGTTGAGACTATAAATAGCAATAGCCTGAGACTACAAATCCACAAAGAAACTGTGGGGCCCCGGACTAGCTGTCCGAAACACCCGTTATGCATACACATTCACGATCCCATGATCAGTGTGTCGTGAAAGCATAACCGAACTGGTATCAAATACATCATCCATTACATTACCGAATAAAAAGATTACAACAGGTCACATGACCAATACTTACATAAGAGCCGCAATGGCTGGAGATCAACAATCACACATCGGAAATACTTCAACGAAAGTGTTCGCATGGCCCAAGTCATGCCATAACCCTACAGGCAACTGACTGGGAGAACGTTCCTAGCTCGCACATACGTCGTTGACTCCTTCTTCAACTGTCGGATTCCACCAAGTCTGGCCAAGTAAATAGCCAGGGACAAAGCCATGAGTACATTATGAATTGTACTCGCAAACCACCTTAGAGAGAAGTAAAGGATATGCATATTTGGCAGTAGCAAGGAACATGCACTATTCTAGGGTTACAAGGAGTGAGAGATAGTTTCCCTCGAGAGTATGGAATCTCTATATCTTTATTGATAACCTTTTTGAAAACAAGTTTCTTTTGAAGACTAATAGGTAAGGATGACCCAATTTCCTTTCCGGCCATCTGAATGACCAAAACAACTTTACCAACTTTCCACCGTACCTCCAGGTACATTTCCACCAGTCCCACTGGTATCCTTTTCCAAAACATTTTTGAGAAAACACTTTTATAAACCAAAACTCTTTAGTGCTAAGCAACAGCCTTCCCAACCGTCCATAACCGCGGACACGGCTATTCGAATAGTTTTCACTCTGCGAGAGGTCGTACACTTTCCCCACAAGATCCGATAAATCCGCCGGGATTATCCCTGGTTCACCAAGCGTCGAAACGCGAGGTTCGGATAACCGATCGTAGTTTTTCGCTTGCTCGCCTTAGCCTAAGACATGCCGAATGAGTTGTACCTCCCAACACCGAGTCGGGATGCCGTTTACCCAGGAGTTGCAAAGTCCCCGACACCCGACCCTCCGGAATGCCATCCAACCACTTCGGCATCTTTCAATGGGAGCTCATAAGTTGTACCCCGCGTACCTAAAAAGGCAAATGGGTTGCGTCCCTTCTCATGGGAAGAACCCCGGTCGAAGCGTCCATGGTCGGACTGCCACTACACTTGCGGGACTCAAACTAAGGCGAGACAAACTACTACGCTACGCCCGTGCCCACTTTGGGGTAATGTGGTTGCCCTGTCTTTCCGTCCGGGTCAGTACTTAGGCGCTAAAGTTTTCGAAAACATTTTCATTCCTCCACTTGCCTCCAGCAAATCTTCTTCCCATAAACCTTTTTCCTTTCATAAACTCACACTTGGGCGGGGCTACCCCATTCCAAGGTTTTTGAAAAACTTCTTTTCTTGAAAACAATATCACAACCATTTTTCCAGGGCTCCAAACCTATAGTCCAACTTTTCTTGAAAATTGGCGACAAGGATGACAAGGTGGTAAGCACCATATCACTAAGAGGACAAGGGGTTTGATTAGTAGGTACCAACGAGGATGCACCCTAAGGGTGGAATAATAAAACTCCGGGTGGCTATAACCACCCACATAAATAAATAAAATCATGCAATTTATAAAACTGCTAATAATGCAAGAGTAAGATAATTAGGATGAGATATGCATCAAGAGGTGGCTTGCCTTGGTTGGCTATTTGTCCCTGGACTTCATCTTCACGAACCATCTGCTCTTCCTTCCTCTTCGAAGTACTCACCATGATCCTCTCCTTCCTCTCCGATAGTACTCGCATTCTAACGTCGCAAAATAAAAGAGAAGGCAATCAATCCCTAGACATAGCATCAAACCACACATCAACACACAACAGCAAACCACTAAATCAGAGATACTAAACATATCAAATAAAAACACATAGGGCAAAATGGTTATTTTTCTAAAAAGGCTCTGCCTCACAACAAATCATAATCTACACAACCAAAGGTGACTAATGACATTTTTAAACCACCAGCAGGGACCTGGTGCCAAGGTTCATTAAAAAGCATTTTAAACATAAACGACACAATTTTCCTATGAGCAAAATAAGCAACAACAACACCACATTAACAAACCACTCTATAAAAATGCACACAAAAATTTGGTAAAATCACAGTGAGTAAAGCTTGACTTTATAAAGCTACAGAAATTGGATTCACTAAATTTGGGTTTTTCAAACAAAAGATAATATTTTTATAAAACCAGAAATGAATTAGGGACCAAATAATTGGCCTAAATCTTTACTGTGAGTCACAAAAATACAAATAGGGTATCTACTTGGAGTCTAATAACAATAAGAAACCATAACCATTGGAAGTTTTCAAAAATAAATTTTCAACTATTTTTAAACAATTAAACAAAACAGAAACTAGGGTAAACCATCTTTAATGTACACAGAGATCAGGGCATAACAATCCAGTAACAAGCATACCAACTGATAGCTACTGAAAAATATGATCCACCAAAATTGGTTTGGCATTTTTCTGAGCTATAAATTAATTTCCATAATTTCTATACTAAAAAGGCACTCTGTTTTAGTTATAAAATCTCCATAAATAAAATATAGCTCACAAAATTATTTCCTTTGGCACACTAGTATCCTAAGGTTATACCTAGCACTGGGATTTGGGTTTGTTTCAAAAACAGTTTTATTTTTCGAAACAAAAATCACACAAGGCAATGCTTGGGCAGATCTAATTTTCTAAGAAACACAAAAACCAGGAAGCTTCTGACAGTGTATGATACACCACAATGAAGCTAATGAGATGTACTATCAAGCAAAAGTAACCCTACTGCAAAAGCGATATACACAACTCTCACAAACAATTAAATATCACACCAGCAACATTTCATAGGAATAATTATCAGTAAATAAATATAGCATTAAATCACATGCATTCAAGTGTAGGTGTTCAATATTTTGTTTATAAACATGCAGGAATTTGAATCATACCATTTGGTTGTATGAGGAAATTTTGGTGATTTAAAAGCTAAGACAGATCTGCAGGTCATTTATTTCTTAGAAAGTAAAAGGAACAGGGCCTAAAGGTTAGGAAAGGGTGGGTCCGTGTCGGCCCAATTAAACTTGGCGACACAGCACCATACTAGGCTGGCCCAGATGGATTGCCTGAGGCCATGCAAGGGGGTGGGTGGCATGCACCCGTTAGATCAAGATGCAACGTCCCTGGGCGCGTCGTTTCGCGACGAGCAAGGGAACGGCGGCGCTGCCGCGAGCCAGAGACAGGGAGGCGATGGCGGCTCACCATGGGGCTCGAGGAAGACGGAGTGGGGGCGGCGTGGAGACTGGGCGGAGCTAGAGACGGCTCGGCCGGCGACGCGTGAGTGCAGATACAGCCTCCCGTACGTCTCCTTGGACGAAGACGAGCACGACGCCAGCGCGGACGGAACCGACGACGGCGACCTTCCGACGAGTTCGGCGAGCTGGACGACGACGGCCGGGATGCTGCTCTACGCCGGTGCAGCTGAACGTGCAGGCGTGCTCCTGGTCGTCGGCGCGCATGATGACGTGCTCGGCGTCGGGGACACCAGCAGCAGTGCCGGAGCTCAACGGCGGCAGCTACCGGAGCTTGGGAGACACGGGCGGAGCACGAGGGACGGCGCGAGAGGGTGGACGCAGGGCTGGCAGCAGAAGATCGAGGTGGGACGCGCATCCCTGCTCCAGGACGACGTACGGTGAGGTCGGGCTCCGTGCTAAGGACGAGGCCGGCACGGACGAACTTGACGACGGCGTGGAACAGGAGGCTCACCGCGGGGCCGCAGGTCGACGAGGAACGGTGCGGAGAGGCGCGGAGGCTTGGCATGTGCGATCTGGTCGCCGACAAACTTCCCAGCACCGCCATGGGCGAAGTCGAGGCCGGAGACGCCACATGCAGAGCTCGACGGCGGAGAGCTCCGGGCGCTTCCCTGGAAAAGAGACGAGGGACGGTTAAGAGAGAGGGAGAGTGCGGCGTTTGGTGAGACAGAGAGAAGGAAGTGGGGAGCGTCGGCGTCGGCCACGACGAGCGGCGAAGTACGTGACAAGCTCCGGCTCGGTCTGGTTCTTCGACGAGGATGGAAACGAGGCAGGGCTTCGCCCCCTTCGCTTCTGGAAGATGCAGATAGATGAGAGGAAAGTAAATGAGGTGGTGTCGAGCAGGAGGGGCTCGGGATGCTTGTATACCCGGTTGCGGGCTCGCGATGGGCGCGGTGCTCGGCTCGTGAGCGGCGCGTGTGCGTTCGCGACTTGGCAGGTTGGCGGTGCGGCAACGACGAAGGGATGGTGCCAGAATGCTGTGAGAGAAGGGGCGCGGTCTGTGTCGACGAGGAAAGCGTGCACGCGAGGTCAGGGTGCAGGAGGCGAGCGAGTAGCCTTGTCCGTGCAGGCCCGGGTCATGTTGGGGTTGGGACGAGAGGGAAACGACAACAAGAAGAGGAGGGCGCGCGCCTCCTGGTAGGTGTATGTGAGACCCGGTCAGGGGCGAGAGGACAGGTCGGGGGAGGTCCAGTCGGCTCGGAAGGAGGATGTCTATCTCGCGCCCACCACGTGTTCGACACGACGTCGGCTCCCAGAACGCGGGTATTTCCGGCCAGGAGGAAGACGACACAGACAAATGCATGGTTTGTTTCGATCAGGGACAGTGCGGGGAGGGTACCGGCTAGATGGCTCGGGCAGATATGTTCAACTTAAACATGGAGCATGCCATCGGTGTTCACATGCAAAAGAGAGAGAGATGGAGCTGGAGCTAGCTGGTATGGCTTTCAGGTTGGGTAGTCTCAGGGCTCAGGAATCCACTGGTTGAGATATATAATAGGGGATAGAGATTGAGAGATGACATATCAAATGTCCTTGATGGACATGGCCGGCTCTTCATTTTTCGCCCAACAAAAGAGGACAAAGGTTTTAGCGTTGAGACAAACAAGTCGACCAAGGAGGGGTTCTGGTGTTGGACAAATAATAGGGTGATTTTATGACGTATAGATATAGGCTATATATATAGAGAGACGGACAAAGGGTGACATGCATGATGATCAAGTTAGATAAATCCAATTTATTAAAGCAAACGCATTGTGAAGATAGATTAGAGTGGTGAGGTTGATAAAAGGGGATAAGTCGTTAAGATTTGAAGTTTATTTGATTAGTTTGACACTTTCTGAGAGTGTGCCCAACCTAAAAAGGAGTTTACATAAACTAGATTTTGAAGATATACAAAAGAAAAGAATGGAAAACGAACGATAAAGCATATCAGTCCCATCTCCTATCTTTCTTTGAGAAAAGTTTTTTTTTTTAAAAAAGAAAGTTCTGTAAAACCTTCAAATAATATTTAGTCAAAAAAGAGAATACAAATGGCTTTTTGATGTCTAAGGAAATTTGTAAGGAAACTCCAAATTTTGAAAACGTGATTTGTGGCCATAGAGCATTTGGTATTGATTTCCAGAGAGGTTGTTTGGTTTCATCTTAAAACAAACAAGCATCAAGGCAGGGTCACACATACAATCAATCAAAGTCGAAAAAAAGAGTACGACACAAATATCTCACAAAGTCAAGCAAGGTCAACATGCAACAAGCAAACAAACCAAGAGAAAATCGTTGATCAAGTGCTCAATGATGATCATGTCATGGAAAGGTTGAAGAAGGGTTTTAAATAAAGTATCAAAGCTTTTGCAAAAATCTTCTAGAGATATTGGAGACATATATAAACATCTCCTTTTTTCTAAAGCTTTCCAAATGTGTATGAAAACTATTTATAAAAGTAATAGTTGGTAAGGTGTGGAATCATACCAACTTATATATCACTAAAGGTTTTAAAAATACTTAGTTTAGGAAATCTTTGTGTCAAAATAAATCTTGGCTCTTTGTTTTGGAAATATAAAATGGCTTTAAATCAAATAAATTGCCAAGATATATATTTTGTAAATTAGATAGCAATATTTTGAATGACATGATCACTAGGGTACAAGGATTATGTTGGTTCACAACTTGTTCAAAACAACTCAAACAGACATGCTTAACTCTCCAAACATGAGAATCAAGCAAGGCAATGTTTCAAGAAGTTAACACAAAAAGTTTTTGTTCCCCCTGATTTCTGCATTTTGGACAAATAAACAAGGTTGCAAAAGTTGGGGCGTTACAGGCCTTCCACCCTTAAAATAATCTCGTCCCGAGATTACTAAGCGTAGGACTAGGGAGGTTCTATAGGTTGACGTAAGTTAGATTCCTTCTTCCGGTAGACGTCTTTGTTGTCGGAAGGTCATAGCTTCAGCTTCTGAGGGACACTGTAGATTTCCGTTGAGGACAAACTTCGTGAAGCGGTTGACTTCTCCATGTGGATATTAGATTTGCAGCTTCCTATCGATACTTGAGGGGTCCACGATTTTGGGAGAGTTAGAGCATCCGAAGGGTGTTTTAGAAAGGTCGAACGTGTTAGAGTTAGCATCAATTTTTAGTGGAAGACACCCTTAAGATTGTTCATCGGTGGTACGGGAAATCTCCGAGCTTCGGCCATGGGGTCTGTCAGGCGCTCTTGAGGAAGTCATCGATCTCCCATCTTGAGTTGAAGAATCTTCAGGGGCGAAGTGCAGTCTGTAGCTCCAAGATGCACACACGGTGTTTACCACTTTGTAAGGCGCTTGTTAAGTTAGTGAGTCAGCGGAACTCCTGGTGGGTCTTCACATAAAGCGACAACGGCGGTCGGTGTCACGGTTTTCAGCCTTAGGGTTGGTGTTGACTAAAGTACACCAAATCTTGAGTCTTGAGTTGTCTTCAAAAGCTTCACTTGAAGAGGACCGAGATGGACCTTGTAGAGTAACTTGGCTTCGGTGCTACAACTCACTTAGCTTGTTAGAATGTGAGTCACGCCGAGGTTTTAAGAAGATAACCTCAAAGTTAGTGTGATTATGCTCTAAGGTTGGACCAATTAGTATGGCTTCATCTCCTCGCGAGTGTTGCGATCAATCTTGAAGGCATTGGCTTCTGCTCCCTTGGCGTCGGAGGTTGTCTTGGGTTGAAATGGCACACTGACGTTGGGTATTTTATGAGAACTAGGTTAGATCTATTTGTTACCCAAGTTAGAGTTAGAGTTTCCCAATAACTTTGTAAACTAACGGTTATATTCTACGGAAATTTTGACCGGATGCGAGGAAAACATCTTAGGGGAGGTTTTTCCTAGACAAGGCTAGCGAGAAAAACAAGGGTTTTCCAGGACCGAAAGGCCAAAACAAACATTCACTCAACAAGCAATCACAAGCACTCAAGCAACAATTTCATAACACCACAAGCAATCATGAAATCAACACAAGGTATTTCAAGTACCCAAGGATACCTAATAAGTAGGGGTAGCTCAATCGAAGCAATTGAGTTTGTCCTATCCATCCTATAGGCTTGGGTTGGTCGAGAGACGCGAGATATCTTCATTTCTGCGATATTGACTTCAACAACGATTCTTGTAGCGAGTTGGTGGTGAAGTAGACCTGATGTTGAGCCGTCGATGTTGAGTCGGGGCGAAAGCTGCATAGGATCTTCCGGTCTCAATTCGGAGAGTTAATTGTCGAAGAGATCCATAGATGACAACTTCTTGTGACAGGCCTAAAAATTACTAGTCAAGAGCGAGGGCTTGATCCACGACGGTCGCAAAAGTGCAAGTCCAAAGTGGAACAAGGTCGGCTCCTTGATAGACTTTGGTGACAACCAAAGATATGATCTTATTATCCCCATTCGCGTCTTGCTAAGTCGACATCCAATCTTCAGCGAGTGCGGCCGGAGATATTTGAGACTTCCTGAAGGGTTGATCCATCTTCGACTTCGAGTCTCCGAGTCTGAGTTGGGGACATCGTCCAATATGTTGTTTTGGAATAGGATGAGATAGTAGAATCAAAAGTTTTCAAAGTCTTTATAAATCAGAGAGCGAGGTAAGAGCGAGAAGTTTTGAAAGGACAAGAAAAGTTGAAGCTAGGCTTCCAACTACTTTGAAAACTTTAGTTCATAAATAGGGTTACACAAAAATAATATTTTCCTAACTAACGTCCATGCTAACTAAGGTCTCCTACAGTCAGGATGGCTCTGATACCAGCTCTGTGGGGCCCCGGACTAGCTGTCCGAAACACCCGTTATGCATACACATTCACGATCCCATGATCAGTGTGTCGTGAAAGCATAACCGAACCGGTATCAAATACATCATCCATTACATTACCGAATAAAAAGATTACAACAGGTCACATGACCAATACTTACATAAGAGCCGCAATGGCTGGAGATCAACAATCACACATCGGAAATACTTCAACGAAAGTGTTCGCATGGCCCAAGTCATGCCATAACCCTACAGGCAACTGACTGGGAGAACGTTCCTAGCTCGCACATACGTCGTTGACTCCTTCTTCAACTGTCGGATTCCACCAAGTCTGGCCAAGTAAATAGCCAGGGACAAAGCCATGAGTACATTATGAATTGTACTCGCAAACCACCTTAGAGAGAAGTAAAGGATATGCATATTTGGCAGTAGCAAGGAACATGCACTATTCTAGGGTTACAAGGAGTGAGAGATAGTTTCCCTCGAGAGTATGGAATCTCTATATCTTTATTGATAACCTTTTTGAAAACAAGTTTCTTTTGAAGACTAATAGGTAAGGATGACCCAATTTCCTTTCCGGCCATCCGAATGACCAAAACAACTTTACCAACTTTCCACCGTACCTCCGGGTACATTTCCACCGATCCCATCGGTATCCTTTTCCAAAACATTTTTGAGAAAACACTTTTATAAACCAAAACTCTTTAGTGCTAAGCAACAGCCTTCCCAACCGTCCATAACCGCGGACACGGCTATTCGAATAGTTTTCACTCTGCAGAGGTCGTACACTTTCCCCACAAGATCCGATAAATCCGCCGGGATTATCCCTGGTTCACCAAGCGTCGAAACGCGAGGTTCGGATAACCGATCGTAGTTTTTCGCTTGCTCGCCTTAGCCTAAGACATGCCGAATGAGTTGTACCTCCCAACACCGAGTCCGGGATGCCGTTTACCCGAGAGTTGCAAAGTCCCCGACACCCGACCCTCCGGAATGCCATCCAACCACTTCGGCATCTTTCAATGGGAGCTCATAAGTTGTACCCCGCGTACCTAAAAAGGCAAATGGGTTGCGTCCCTTCTCATGGGAAGAACCCCGGTCGAAGCGTCCATGGTCGGATCGCCACTACACTTGCAGGACTCAAACTAAGGCGAGACAAACTACTACGCTACGCCCCGTGCCCACTTTGGGGTAATGTGGTTGCACTGTCTTTTAGTCCGGGTGAGTACTTAGGCGCTAAAGTTTTCGAAAACATTTTCATTCCTCCACTTGCCTCCGACAAATCTTCTTCCCATAAACCTTTTTCCTTTCATAAACTCACACTTGGGCAGGGCTACCCCATTCCAAGGTTTTTGAAAAACTTCTTTTCTTGAAAACAATATCACAACCATTTTTCCGGGGCTCCAAACCTATAGTCCAACTTTTCTTGAAAATTGGCGACAAGGATGACAAGGTGGTAAGCACCATATCACTAAGAGGACAAGGGGTTTGATTAGTAGGTACCAACGAGGACCGCACCCTAAGGGTGGAATAATAAAACTCCGGGTGGCAATAACCACCCACATAAATAAATAAAATCATGCAATTTATAAAGCTGCTAATAATGCAAGAGTAAGATAATTAGGATGAGATATGCATCAAGAGGTGGCTTGCCTTGGTTGGCTATTTGTCCCTGGACTTCATCTTCACGAACCATCTCGCTCTTCCTTCCTCTTCGAAGTACTCACCATGATCCTCTCCTTCCTCTCCGATAGTACTCGCATTCTAACGTCGCAAAATAAAAGAGAAGGCAATCAATCCCTAGACATAGCATCAAACCACACATCAACACACAACGACAAACCACTAAATCGGAGATACTAAACATATCAAATAAAAACACATAGGGCAAAATGGTTATTTTTCTAAAAAGGCTCGCCTCACAACAAATCATAATCTACACAATCAAAGGTGACTAATGACCTTTGGAAACCACCGATGAGGGTCTGGTGCCAAGGTTCATTAAAAAGCATTTTAAACATAAACAACACAATTTCCCTATGAGCAAAATAAGCACCAACACCACATTAACAAACCGCTCTATAAAAATGCACACAAAAATTTGGTAAAATCACAGAGAGTAAAGCTTGACTTTATAAAGCTACAAGAATTGGATTTACTAATTTTGTTTTTTTTAAAACAAAAGATAATATTTTTATAAAACCAGAAATGAATTAGGGACCAAATAATTGGCCTAAATCTTTCTGTGAGTCACAAAAATACAAATAGGGTATCTACTGGAGTCTAATAACAATAAGAAACCATAACCACTGGAAGTTTTCAAAAATAAATTTTCAACTATTTTTAAACAATTAAACAAAACAGAAACTAGGGTAAACCATCTTTAATGTACACAGAGATCAGGGCATAACAATCCAGTAACAAGCATACCAACTGATAGCTACTGAAAAATATGATCCACCAAAATTGGTTTGGCATTTTTCTGAGTTATAAAATATTTTACACAATTTTTATACTAAAAAGATACCCTGTTTTGGTTATAAAATTCCCAAAAATTAAATAGAGCTCAAAAAAAAATATTTCCTTTGGCACACTAGTATCCTAAGATAATACCTAGCACTGGGATTTGGGTTTGTTTCAAAAACAGTTTTATGTTTCAAAATAAAAATCACACAAGGCAATACTGGGCAGATCTAATTTTCTAAGAAACACAAAAACCAGGAAGCTTCTGACAGTGTATGATACACCACAATGAAGCTAATGAGATGTACTATCAAGCAAAAGTAACCCTACTGCAAAACGATATACACAACTCTCACAAACAATTAAATATCACACCAACAACATTTCATAGGAATAATTATCAGTAAATAAATATAGCATTAAATCACATGCATTCAAGTGTAGGTGTTCAATATTTTGTTTATAAACATGCAGGAATTTGAATCATACCATTTGGTTGTATGAGGAAATTTTGGTGATTTAAAAGCTAAGACAGATCTGCAGGTCATTTATTTCTTAGAAAGTAAAAGGAACAGGGCCTAAAGGTTAGGAAAGGGTGGGTCCGTGTCGGCCCAATTAAACTTGGCGACACAGCACCATACTAGGCTGGCCCAGATGGATTGCCTGAGGCCATGCAAGGGGGTGGGTGGCATGCACCCGTTAGATCAAGATGCAACGTCCCTGGGCGCGTCGTTTCGCGACGAGCAAGGGAACGGCGGCGCTGCCGCGAGCCAGAGACAGGGAGGCGATGGCGGCTCACCATGGGGCTCGAGGAAGACGGAGTGGGGGCGGCGTGGAGACTGGGCGGAGCTAGAGACGGCTCGGCCGGCGACGCGTGAGTGCAGATACAGCCTCCCGTACGTCTCCTTGGACGAAGACGAGCACGACGCCAGCGCGGACGGAACCGACGACGGCGACCTTCCGACGAGTTCGGCGAGCTGGACGACGACGGCCGGGATGCTGCTCTACGCCGGTGCAGCTGAACGTGCAGGCGTGCTCCTGGTCGTCGGCGCGCATGATGACGTGCTCGGCGTCGGGGACACCAGCAGCAGTGCCGGAGCTCAACGGCGGCAACTACCGGAGCTTGGGAGACACGGGCGGAGCACGAGGGACGGCGCGAGAGGGTGGACGCAGGGCTGGCAGCAGAAGATCGAGGTGGGACGCGCATCCCTGCTCCAGGACGACGTACGGTGAGGTCGGGCTCCGTGCTAAGGACGAGGCCGGCACGGACGAACTTGACGACGGCGTGGAACAGGAGGCTCACCGCGGGGCCGCAGGTCGACGAGGAACGGTGCGGAGAGGCGCGGAGGCTTGGCATGTGCGATCTGGTCGCCGACAAACTTCCCAGCACCGCCATGGGCGAAGTCGAGGCCGGAGACGCCACATGCAGAGCTCGACGGCGGAGAGCTCCGGGCGCTTCCCTGGAAAAGAGACGAGGGACGGTTAAGAGAGAGGGGAGAGTGCGGCGTTTGGTGAGACAGAGAGAAGGAAGTGGGGAGCGTCGGCGTCGGCCACGACGAGCGGCGAAGTACGTGACAAGCTCCGGCTCGGTCTGGTTCTTCGACGAGGATGGAAACGAGGCAGGGCTTCGCCCCCTTCGCTTCTGGAAGATGCAGATAGATGAGAGGAAAGTAAATGAGGTGGTGTCGAGCAGGAGGGGCTCGGGATGCTTGTATACCCGGTTGCGGGCTCGCGATGGGCGCGGTGCTCGGCTCGTGAGCGGCGCGTGTGCGTTCGCGACTTGGCAGGTTGGCGGTGCGGCAACGACGAAGGGATGGTGCCAGAATGCTGTGAGAGAAGGGGCGCGGTCTGTGTCGACGAGGAAAGCGTGCACGCGAGGTCAGGGTGCAGGAGGCGAGCGAGTAGCCTTGTCCGTGCAGGCCCGGGTCATGTTGGGGTTGGGACGAGAGGGAAACGACAACAAGAAGAGGAGGGCGCGCGCCTCCTGGTAGGTGTATGTGAGACCCGGTCAGGGGCGAGAGGACAGGTCGGGGGAGGTCCAGTCGGCTCGGAAGGAGGATGTCTATCTCGCGCCCACCACGTGTTCGACACGACGTCGGCTCCCAGAACGCGGGTATTTCCGGCCAGGAGGAAGACGACACAGACAAATGCATGGTTTGTTTCGATCAGGGACAGTGCGGGGAGGGTACCGGCTAGATGGCTCGGGCAGATATGTTCAACTTAAACATGGAGCATGCCATCGGTGTTCACATGCAAAAGAGAGAGAGATGGAGCTGGAGCTAGCTGGTATGGCTTTCAGGTTGGGTAGTCTCAGGGCTCAGGAATCCACTGGTTGAGATATATAATAGGGGATAGAGATTGAGAGATGACATATCAAATGTCCTTGATGGACATGGCCGGCTCTTCATTTTTCGCCCAACAAAAAGAGGACAAAGGTTTTAGCGTTGAGACAAACAAGTCGACCAAGGAGGGGTTCTGGTGTTGGACAAATAATAGGGTGATTTTATGACGTATAGATATAGGCTATATATATAGAGAGACGGACAAAGGGTGACATGCATGATGATCAAGTTAGATAAATCCAATTTATTAAAGCAAACGCATTGTGAAGATAGATTAGAGTGGTGAGGTTGATAAAAGGGGATAAGTCGTTAAGATTTGAAGTTTATTTGATTAGTTTGACACTTTCTGAGAGTGTGCCCAACCTAAAAAGGAGTTTACATAAACTAGATTTTGAAGATATACAAAAGAAAAGAATGGAAAACGAACGATAAAGCATATCAGTCCCATCTCCTATCTTTCTTTGAGAAAAGTTTTTTTTTTAAAAAAAGAAAGTTCTGTAAAACCTTCAAATAATATTTAGTCAAAAAAAGAGAATACAAATGGCTTTTTGATGTCTAAGGAAATTTGTAAGGAAACTCCAAATTTTGAAAACGTGATTTGTGGCCATAGAGCATTTGGTATTGATTTCCAGAGAGGTTGTTTGGTTTCATCTTAAAACAAACAAGCATCAAGGCAGGGTCACACATACAATCAATCAAAGTCGAAAAAAGAGTACGACACAAATATCTCACAAAGTCAAGCAAGGTCAACATGCAACAAGCAAACAAACCAAGAGAAAATCGTTGATCAAGTGCTCAATGATGATCATGTCATGGAAAGGTTGAAGAAGGGTTTTAAATAAAGTATCAAAGCTTTTGCAAAAATCTTCTAGAGATATTGGAGACATATATAAACATCTCCTTTTTTCTAAAGCTTTCCAAATGTGTATGAAAACTATTTATAAAAGTAATAGTTGGTAAGGTGTGGAATCATACCAACTTATATATCACTAAAGGTTTTAAAAATACTTAGTTTAGGAAATCTTTGTGTCAAAATAAATCTTGGCTCTTTGTTTTGGAAATATAAAATGGCTTTAAATCAAATAAATTGCCAAGATATATATTTTGTAAATTAGATAGCAATATTTTGAATGACATGATCACTAGGGTACAAGGATTATGTTGGTTCACAACTTGTTCAAAACAACTCAAACAGACATGCTTAACTCTCCAAACATGAGAATCAAGCAAGGCAATGTTTCAAGAAGTTAACACAAAAAGTTTTTGTTCCCCCTGATTTCTGCATTTTGGACAAATAAACAAGGTTGCAAAAGTTGGGGCGTTACAGAAACATTATGGTGGCCCAAGTTATTAAACTCAAACACATAACTATCAAGCTAACCTGCTCACTATAATGAGCATGGATTTGGACCTGTTGGGCTAGTAACCCAAGTTCCCGTATGGATATGTGCTTTATAGAATGAAATGCATCAGGTTGATGAAACAATAAACCTTGCAGTTAGTACATGAATAGAGTGGATTAAACACCACTAAATGAATAGCTAAAATAATATTTTCCTTCTAGACCAAGCATGATCCCTTAGTATGACGTTACCGCAATAAGCCTTAAAGAAAAAAGCATTAGCGGACTACTTGCAAGTGTTATAAACCAGAATTCCACGGATACAAGATATGCAGCTCACATTAAAAAGCAGGTTTCCCATCAGTAACAATGATATCGTCCGTGGTTTCTACGCCACGCCGTCCATGGATCAACTTCATCAAAATTATTGAGTGGTTTTACACCATTGCTCTATGCCCGTCTTCTAGGTTTTGATGACCATTGACCTCCATGGTAACAACCTTGGAAAATTAATATCAAAAAAGTATCAGCAATAGCATATCAGAATGCATAATATTAATGAGCCTTCCTAAAAGCGAGAGCATGACATCTCAGTGAGACAAACAATTAACACCAAAATGATGTACAAGCAGTTACTAGTAAACATGAGCAATATCTGTAAATGAACACATGGAACAAAAACAGTACTTCTCCCTTGCATCTGTCAAGTTTATTATTCTAGTTCTAGACACTATGCAACAACAACATATATCCAGAAGAGCAGAACAAAATGTGAGTTGTCTGCTACAACCAAAGGAGAAAACCAACCTAGTAGGCTGAAACAGAGAAGACATGGAGAGAAGAAGTGCATTTGAACTTAAAAGAGATTCGATTAGGGAAAAAAATAGATCTTTAGCACAACCTCCATGCAATCAGCAATTCCATTTTGAAGATGTTAAGCAAAAAAAGCAACTTAAGGATTTTCAATACGTCTACAAGTAATATTCCAAAACAAATTATGAATATTAAAAAATAACAAAGACAAATTTGAATACCTAATTTGGGATGGCACATAAAAGGACCCAACAAGTACCATATTATCGCATAGTTTAGGTCCTAGAGAAGCTGCTGCAAGAAGATCACTCCGACGTAGGCAAAGGGTCCCAGGCCAGGTGTTCCATCTTCCAAGTGATGCATTCAGACAGCTACATGTCCCAGCTACCATGGCTGTCATGTAGCCTCCTCCTCGATATCCTTGCACAAGAAAGAAACATGATGGTCAGCTCTACAGGCAGCAACCATGAATCTACTACAGCCTAGCAAGTCTGTGTTCTCAAAATGTATAAAGTAACCGTCACGGTTTTCTACTATCATTAAATATGAATGTTAACAGATTGATATTGTCCTACGTGGACTTTTCATTCAGCAAATCTGCTCATAAGCTATAGCAGCTTACATGTTTTGATCTAGCGTACATAATGAGAACACATAAGAATCCGTATATGTGCTATCTTGCTTTGTCAGAAAAATAAAAAACGCATCCAGAACTCAAAAGTCAAAACGTGGGCAAGAAAATGATAAAAACCTGTAATATTCTAATTGGGTCTGCGAAGACACATTCTTGTGTACAATGAGTAGAAGAAAAGAGAATTGTGATACACATCAATTAGGAATATATAGTAGTGCATAAATCTAGCTACCAATTGAGGAATAAGATTATCTAGAACATTAAATAGTGGTCCTTAATTAGTGAAGTTGAGAAACTCCTAAATAATTTTGTAGTTCACTACTTGATAATGTATCATCAATTAAGCATACACAGATCTATGAAACAATCCCAGTCATTCACCAAAAGAGATCACCATTAAAGTTGAAGCTTACGGATCGATCCCAAAGCCCGACACTCAACAGCTCAACCTCCAGGGTACACACAAGCTGAATTATATACTGTTAGGTCCAAATTATCTACAAACTTATTTGCACAAACTATTGTGATGCATGGGGAGCAGCAGAAAGGGCACACATTGATCACAAAAGGCATCAGGAGGCACACCTAACTAGGAGCTCACATGTGTCCTGGAGCCAAAAACAAAAATTACAGCTATGATGTCGTTTTCATATGAATGATAAGCATAACATTCATGAACTGCACTCAGTCTACAGTCTGCAATTTTCTCAGGACCATCAGCAATAGAGAAACGGACTTGAGGTAATGCGATGCCCCATTGCTCACCTGCATGCTGCTTCAGTGGCTGGGCTCTGTCAGCACCAGTCCGTCGTCTTCGATGTCGCTGAGAAGCAGTAGGTCTTCCTTTCTGTCGAGGTGACGGCCAGCCGGATCTTGCCGGCCGGGAGCAGCAGGAGGCGGGGCACGCCGCAGAGCCAGTCGGCGAGGGAGACGATGGTCCTGGAGAAGCTATGCGGCGCTGGCCGGAAGGACCTGCGCTAGCGTTCCACAGCTCGTCGTCGTGCCGTGGCGCCGCCGGAAACGCCCAGTAACGCGGCGGTACAGAAAAAGGAGGTCCCTTCAGCACTGGCGGGTCGAGGCAGAGAGGAGGGTTCGAGGTCGCGCGGGGTGGTCGGAGAAGAAGGCCCAATCGTCCCCACCGGCCTACTCGCCGGCGCGAGGCGGGGGCCGCAGAAGCGCGGCGTCGTTGACGTTGGAGGCGCGCAACAGGTCGGCCTCCTTGTCGCCGGACCGGAACGACGACGACGGGGCGCGGCATGAGAGGGCGCGCCCGGTCTGGTTCGCCGCCAACGGCGGTAGGCATGGGCGGCGCTAGGGTTTGCACGTGGAGGCGCGGGACTGCGGCGTGGGTAGGGGAACCGACCGGCGGGGCTGTGGTGGCCGACGAGCACCGAGGCTAGAATGACCGGCGGGGCTGGGAGGGAAGGAAAGCAAAATTGAACGCCGGCGAAGTGGGCTGAATCACCAATCCGAGGCGAAAACAGAGCGCTTCCGAAAACTCTAGTAGTAGGTGAGTGATTATCTCCGTAATAAAATCCTACTACTGCTAAATCCCACCTTTCTAGTATTTCCCAACGAGCTGCAAAAATCGATGCGTTGGCTGAGCCATTAATTTACTGGTCGGGTTTAATTTAGGGGGAGGAAAACGAGATTGGGAGTGGTAATTAGGAGAACTAACTACCTCTGAATCGTATCTTATACGGAGTACACTAGTACTAGTACTACTTCCGGGTCTATAACCAAAAATATAAGGAGCGAATACTAGTAGTACATGCTTAGAAACTTGTGGTTTGTAACTTGCGTATATAAAGTTAAATTACATTGCTCCTAAACGAGCAAAATAAAATGATTCGAAGTCAACGTACCCATTAACTCAAATTTATTTGATCATTCGGATTATCATAGCCGGTGTCCCCCTCCCGCAAGATTGGTGATGTTGTATCATCGCGGAGCGCATTGCCGATAGCTCCGGGTTAGACATTGTCTTGAGGAAGGGTTTGTGTGTGGGGCAAAAAGGCTGGGCTTTGTGCCTCTTACCAGTCCGTCATCACGTAAGAGGCCGGTGCGCGGCCGGTCTGGTTCGTCGTCAACAGCAATAGGCAGGGGTGGTGCTAGGGTTTGCACGTGGGGGGACGATTGGAGGCGTGGGACTGCGGCGTGGGTAGGGGAATCAATCGGAAGAAAGATGCAGGGTTGTGGTGGCCAACGAGCAGCGAGGCTAGAATGGCCAGCCGGGCTGGAAGGGGAGAGAAACAAAATTAAACGCTGGCAAAGTGGGCTGAATCACCAATCCGAGGCACAAACAAAGCGCTAATAGGTGAGCGGGCGCACACTAATTATCTCCCAAACCAAATCCAACTACTACTTTATCGAAAAAATCCAACTACTACTACTACTAAATCCCTCCTCCCACCTTTCTATTTCCCAGATAATGCTGCATGTGAGCTGGAAAAATAGATGCATTGGATGGAGCCATTAATTTACTGGTCGGCTTTAATTAGGGGGAGGAAAAGGATACTATTGGGAATGATAATTTAGGAGAATTAACTACCTCTGAATCTTATCTTATACTATACTCCCTCCGTCTACAAATAAGTGGACATCTAGCTTTAAACTTTGTCCATGAAAGGTGTATTTCTATGTTCCCAATGCACTTTAAATTAGCAAAAGTTATTTCTCTCTTATTGCACGGAAATCAAACCCAATAATATCTAGCACATGTTATCTTAATTTTATACATGCACTTAGCCTATTGGAAGTAAAATGATTAAAGAGGAGAGAGATGTTGTTTGCATCTTCCCAATACAATTTTTCTCTCCTTTTACTAATTTGTCTTGAAAATCCCGCACGGAGGGAGTATTGTACACTAGTACTTGTAGTTCGAATATCTGAAAACCACATCCGCGTCTATAACGAAAAATATAAGGAATAGTACATGCTTAGAAAATTGTGGTTTGTCACTTGCGTATATAAAGTTCAATTACATTGCTCCTAAACGAGCAAAATAAAATGACTCGAAGTCAATGTATCCCTAAACTCAAATTTATTTGATCATTCGGACCATCATAGGCGGTGTCCCCTCCCGCAAAATCGATCACGGCTTGTCGTTGCATAGCACGTTGCCAACAGCCTCCGGGGGAGACATTATCAAGCGTGGACGGAGGAAAGGTTTGCGCTTGGGGCAAAAAGGTTGGCCGTCAAGGAACACTGTGTCGGTAATCACGGTGCTATAATTGCCTACGTTGTTGTAGAGTCCAACTGCCATCGCAGAAACCTGCTCCCACCGGACCCTGCAATCCGACAAATGTCGTCGCTCGATGTTGCCCTCGGCCGGTCGACCTACTCATGCATGCATCCCAGATCAGCCCCGTAAAGAATTATTTGACCATCCACTGAATTATTTGATTATCCACATGTTTATATCTAATGACAAGCAGTTACACAATGCGTCTCATCGCCACCATCTTACACTCTTCACGCCTCGGCTACGTGCACACCCACACGACCTCCATCTACGGCCCATAGCTTGTCGTTGGTGCCGTTGTGTCCGAAATTGTCCGCTTCGGCAATGTCGCCCTCTCCCGGTAGCTTCTATGGCTCTATGTCACCTCCAAGCTCTGGATCTCCGACATGCACCTGGACCACGCCGTCCTAGTGCTCAACGGCTCCAATGCCCACCTTGGACTCTCCTAGATCGACCTTTGTATCATCCACTATCCCATCACCCCTTGAGTCCTCCACCACCGTCGGGGCTTGGTGGTATCTAGGTGAAAGATCCACAATTTATGTTTATTGATCAAGAGTGCTACCTACATTCCATTTCATAGGAAAAAATGTACGTATTTCTAGGTTGTCAATTTGGCAAACATAATATCAATTGTACAACATAAAAATTATATCATTAGAAATTTGAACATCTTAGCGTTTTAATAATTTATATTTTGTATTATATATGTTGTATTATTATTGTCAAATTTACGACCTAGGGAGCGCAAGACCTATGAACCGGGACGGAGAGAGTATAAATCTAAACCCTATACCCCAAACCCTAGATCAAGACAATAATCCATAGACTTAGACCTTAGGATATAAACCATTGACTATGAACCTAGACCCCAAACTTTGGACCGACCCTAAATTCTAGACCTTAAACCCTAGTCATTTTATTCTCAAGAGAAGAGCATCACCACAAGATGTCTTGGACCACATGAATTAATGATAGGATATTAAATATGATCCAGACAAAAGAAAATTGACATAAAATAAAGTACTTTATTTTTCTTCTACGGGAAAAAGAATGTGCCCAGTTAATCAACATTAGTATCCAATTAATTATATAGAATATTTATATGATGTATTCTACTATATCATATTATATGTGCTAGAATATAGAAACCATACTTTTATATAGTATATACAATATGTACATGGCATCACGACGTCGTCATGCTGACTTGCGCATGACCGTGTGTCGCCCTCTAGCCCCACGTTCTCGGCCAATATATCGAATCTAGTGTGCCTCTAGACGGACATACAACGACATTACACATCGTGTGTTCAGGGTATGGCCCGGGATCGGTGGTAATGTCGTCATGCCGGCGTGGTTGTGCTAGGGCCGCGCCCATTGATTTCGAGGGGGGGGGGGGGGGTGGTTGGTTCGTCTCCGTCGTTCTCTCATGTTTTGGCAGCTCTAGGTCACCCCCCCCCCCCAAATCCTTGTTGTTGATACGATCCGATCCATGTGGTGCCACCGCCATAACGCATAAGGAGGTGTGCCCTAGAGTCGTTTGTTGCCGAGGGGCTCAATGGTGTGGGCATCGCTCTAACGGAGCATTTGATTTAAATGCAACCGTACTGGATCCTAACAAAGCTTTTGATTCTAAAGGAAGGAACTTTTGAAAGGTCATCTATGAAAATATGTAAACAAACAAATTAAGTCTTTGTGTGAGTTTTTCCTTAATATAGACCATGGAGTAAATGTTCGTGCAATTTGTTAATCGCCCCTTTATCGAAGATGCTTAATAATTTTTCCCTAAAATGTCTTTTTTTCATCAATAAGGAAGAGCTAACACTACATGAAATGATGGACTGGAACCGGGAACATACTCATATGCGACACTAGCTAGCTATTCCTCGTGAAACGCTGAAAATACACGCCCTTGCCGTGGAAACCATGCAATGCATGCAGATGCACTACTACGTGCTAGCTAATCTTCTCCCTTTCCACGTATCCATGCATAATCTCTTATACATTTTACGTGGCCAGATATTTCGACAATACGTACACAAGACATTTAAAAAAATAATTATACCAAATTCAAGGAGATAATATATATAGGTCATAGTAGGGCTGCAAGTAGTAGAGTTTGCGGGGCGGATTGCTTGTCCGAATTTAGTTTGATATGTAACTAAGCTTGTAGTGCAATTTGCAATGTTCCATGCCTTTTGCGGGACAAAGCGGCGCCGCTTCTTCAACCCTGGATCGTAATCTCTTGTATGTATAACCAAGAAACACAATGTGAAACCGGCCTAAAAAAATAGTGAGAACCAGCCACCCCAGATGGAGAAAACATGAGAAGCTACCTCTTGTTTTTTTTTTTTACCGCCATGGAGGCAGGTGGAAGGAGAAGATGGATATGTACTCCTCAACACTTAGAGTGGGAGAATATATGTGAATGTTCACAATTGTATCTCTCTCTCTTTCTCCACATCGGAACCAGCTAGCTTCTCATCAATTTCCCTTCCACACGAGACCGGCGAGTGACATGCGCCTTCTACAAGGCATTGCAGTCGAGGTCCTTAATTTTCTATCTCCATGCCACAACATCATGTCATAAGCTAGCCATTTTCGTAGATATATTTTTAAGGGGTGGTACCTTTGTCATCCTAGTAAGATGATCCACATATTTTACTGAAACATCGTCGCTTTCATAAAAGCGAATCTTTGGAGCATGGTGGCGCTTGAAGTCCAAATTGAGTGGGTGGGGGCGACGGTGTGGGTGCACGTGGACTACTCCTTCATGAGCTTGCCGTAGGCATTGGAGATTGATCCACCTAATCTTGTTTATACGAGAAAGAGTATTTATGTGGTGTCTTCTTCTCTGGCATATACTCCTCCAGCTCTCTTCTCATCACTTCACCTTTGTGTCGGTGCATGCCGAGGATGTCGTCCATGGAGGAAGTCTCCACTACGGGCAGCCAAGTTGTGATGTTCTCATTGGAGAAGAAGCACAATGCTTGGGTCCCGCCACGAACAAATTGCCGGGCTTGGACCACGCAGTGTCCATCACCGTATGTAGCGGCTCAGTTCTTAGTGTGTCAGCATCTCGGGTAATTAAGTACATCGGTGTGAACTATACCGTCGATTTGGTTCATGTAATATTCAAAAAGTTGTGTTATTATCATTTGTGAAATGGTTTTTTTTTTTTTTGCAAAATATATGTTTGGGAGCCGCGCTCCCACAGCTGAGAGTACACTGCGCTCATGGCATGCGATTAATTGGGTGAAAAAGAGGAAACGGCACATGTTGTTGAAAAACTGCGATTGGCCTTGGTCTTGGCAAAATGTGTCTCCGGCCTGATGAATCAGAGTAGTCCATGCGCGAGGTAGGAAATTAAATAGAGAGAGAGAGATAGGGAAAAAAAAAAGCCCAGTCCAGTAGTAGTAGTAGTCCAAACGATGATTAGTCAATGGAGTTGCTTGGTACGGAAACGTGACCGATGGAAGGAAAAAACGAAGAATAGAAAAAGAGGCCTCCATTGTACTAGTAGTAAGTGGTGCTATACATACATATGTGCATTAATTTGCGTGGCTGAACATTTCCAAGGCAAGATGCTTACTACTCCAAATTAATGCATCAGTACTTCTGTGGGTGATGCATGGAAGCAGGCGAAAATGAAATCCAAGCAAAGCAAGGAAGGAAGCGGATCCATCGCGCGTGCGTGCGGTACGGAGCGTGAAGAAAAAAGAATCCATCATTGTAGTAATGAAGAAATTAATTACGGGGTGAGAGAGTGGATGGATGGATGCGCGTGCATGAGAGGCGTGCAAGTGTAACGAAGGAAGGAGCAGCACGTCACGTTAGCGAGGCAAACGTCCAGCGCACGATACGAAACCAAGTCGATGATCCAAGAAGCAGCGCAGCGCAGCGCAGGGGGAGCACGTGAGCGGATCGATGAGGAGCGGATGGATGAGCGTGCGTCGCCCGCGCCTTCTCCAGGCCCACGCCTTCTCCACCGACGGGATGAGCGTGCGTCGCCCGCGCGCACCTGTTGCGACGGATCACGCTCGGTCTTACTAATTAGTAATCCACACGCTTTTCTTCGTCAACCAAAAGCCCACGGCTCAGGCTCATCCTGGCCTGCCTCCCCGCCGACATCCTCCCTTGCGCCTCTTGGACGTCTTCTGATAGCCGCGTCGATCCTTATTCCATTTCTGTTGAACTATCTCCATATGTCAGTCTGCGGGTACAGTTTGGCAAGTGCATCTCCTTGTCCTCTTGGTACAACGCTGGGCACACACGCTGCACAAAGTTACAAACTGAAGCTTTCGAGATTGTCCTGCTTCTCCTGTCCTGGGGTTTGTCCATGGTTTACTACTACATCCACAGCAGAAGCAAACGGGAGCGTCCACGTCCAGCGACAGGAAACGAAGTCGATAAGCCATGTGAGGCTACAGCAGTATGATCGGACTGAACGCATGGCGCCGAAGTAGAGTTGGCAGCAACTGACGCTAACCATGTTTTTTTAGTTCTTCCGGAACAACGTTAACCTTCTAGATTAGCATACCGTTAGATGCTGAGGGCTGAGGCTTTATTTTCAGGGTTTACAAGCTAAGTTTGGAGCAACTACTAACGCTGAAGCTCAAAATAAATAAATAAAACTAGTAACGCTGCAGGCCTAGATTTAAAATTTAGCAGAAAGCCCTCTCGCAACAGGCGCCCCAGACATCACTAATTCAGCACATCATTGTCACTTGCAAACAAAGGCTTTACCTCTAGGCTCTATCCCATTACCTTTACATGCGCGCCTTTACATACGCCAACAAACAGGAGCTAGTTCCTCTCTCTCCTCGCTGAAATTGCATGATACTGTAATTAACTCTTTTCCAGCACATTGCCTCTCTTAGTCTGAAATTTGCAGGATAATTGCCACTTTTACAGCACATTTCAACAATAATAAGATAACTAAAACCACAGTGGAGATCGTTGATTTGCTAGTTGCCACTGAAAAGGCCAGCATGCAGATAACAAGACAAGGGCCCTCAGTTCCTGCCTCTTGTGCTTGTCTAACCAGAAAGGTTGTGAATTATGGTGCTTTCATTTGAAAGTTCGTTTGAAAGAGGGGCTCGAGGTGTGTAGCAGTTGCATGATGAGACGGTCAACTTTTCACCAACTAATTCTTTAACAATTCTTTAGTTCTCGTGTTTATCCTAAACAAGCATGGTCAGGTGGATGCTACACGCCCTAAATGTTCTCCTTTTGGCAGAATTAGTTAAATATGAGTAGTAGTCGCACCTACTAGATTTGGTTTAACTGTCATGATTGCTTTTGTATTATTCAGACAGAAGTCCAACGTTCTTTCGATTTCTTTTTTCAAGAACCGGCAACAACTGTTGCCCATTTTTCCATTAAGGTTTATCAAGGATTTTACAGTTTGATATACATGGTTTCACCGCTTGCTTACACACACACTCACAGAACTACTCCTCGCTACTACCTGCCGTTTGCCTAGCTATCTTCCATAACCCTAGCTCTGCTAGTGTGGCTTGCACAAGCTGACTTATAGTTTAGCTTTTTTCATCAATTGCATTCCTTGCAAGCCTTAATCATACAG
The DNA here is from genome assembly GCF_022539505.1 of Lolium rigidum. NCBI lineage: Eukaryota > Viridiplantae > Streptophyta > Magnoliopsida > Poales > Poaceae > Lolium > Lolium rigidum. The sequence goes on from NC_061509.1 coordinate 267,579,313, forward strand.
TAGTACACACGAAATTACATTCCCATGGCATTGTATATAAAGTAGTAGTAGATTAAAAAAATCGAAAAGGGGAAAGCCGCCAGTACTAGTTGATGTATTTGTAGTTTTGACTCAAACCGTATGTGCCCTTCTAATCCTCTTTGCCATAAGCAATTAAATGTTCAGATCCAGCAGGCATTATTTGTTGGGATTGGAGGCCATGGACCTTTCTGTTGTGGACACTGAACCGGAATGTAACTGGAATATACAAGTACAGCAAACGCGTCCTTATTATGGGTCAACTGTAGTGCGATGTTTGTATCCACTGTTACGAAACGTTGCAATCCAACGCACATTGTATCGTGGTTCAGATTCAAAGTCCATTCTCTTGTAACAGTACTAACCTTTTCTGCTTCCATGATTGACATTTGACACACGCAGCACAACACAAACGTCCGATGATAGTTTTCTATCTTAAAGTTGCTACGATAGTACCCATGTTCAGATGTTCTTATGTGATGTTTTTGTTGGCGTGGTGTACTACATCTTGATAATCCTGTAGGCGTACTTCACTGTTCAGGCTATTCAAGGAAAGCATTCAAAATTTGGTAAACATTCTTGAAAATTTTGGAGAAGTCACTGGCATTTGTACCAACTTTCAAAAGAGTTCCGTTGTTCCTACTAGGTGTGACGGGTTGGACCTTGATGACATCCTTGAGGGCATTCATGCGGGCGCGTACCACGTTTCCCTTGCGGTCGGTTTGGTGCTTGAAGAGTGTTGACTTTCAGTAACTTGAGGATTAATGCCCCGGAAAGTTTCCTACTTGGAATGATAAATTTGTCACTATGGCCGGTCGCGCTGCTTTAGTCAAATTGGTGATTGCTTCGCAAGCCATCTACTATGTCATTCCCTTTTTCATTTCACCAGGCACTATCAAGTTCATCAATGAGATAGAGATGGTCTTCCTGTAGAATCATAGAGAGAGGAGAGTTGGCGGTAATGTTGTGGATGTTGTATTGAGCCTCTTGGACGAGTATATATAGGAATACATACTTGGAGGCCAAGAAACCTATCCTAGAGATAGGTAGGTATACAAATCATATAGTACCAAATATGCATATACCAAATATATCTGTAACACTTTCTTTGGTTCGCCAAGGCCAAATGCAAAGTGAATTTGAAAATGGTGTGCCACCTAAAGAAAATTGGAGGGCTTAGGGTGCTTGGCATGGGAAAATTCATGACAGCCCTTTAGCTACGTTGGTCTAGTTTGAATGGAAGGATACCAATAAAATTTTGCTGGCATCCGAAAATCTTTGTACGGAGGGATATGAAAATCTTTGTACGGAGGGATATGAAAATCTTTTATGCCGCCACAACAATCACACCTAATAATAGGTGGAAGACCCCTTTTTGGACTGCTCCGTGGCTTGAGGGATGGAAACCGGTTGACATCGTGCCACTCATTTTCTCCATATCAAAGAGGAAGAATCACTAGTACAGATCAGGCCTTCACATAGCTGAAATGGCCCGACGGACAGGGTAACCCTAACCATCACAAGGCGAGGGTGGGTGATACACCAAAACAAAGAACATCCTTTCCAAAACCATGTGCAACGGGGTCCAATGTCGCATACGATTCATTATGTGAAATCGTGTGCTATAGGCTGATCAGTCACACACGGTGCTCCCTTTTTGACTGTCAGCAGACTAGAAGATCGCAAACATTGTTGTTAATTTAGTCTTGATGGGAGGGTGATGAAGCCACGACACAGTGAAAGAGGGACCAAATCTTCCGTTGCAGAGAGAGACCCGATCGTAGATCAAGCGAGAACGAAGGCTGTACCTGGGGAATCTGAGCCGATGGACGATCTTGAATGCCCACCTTGACTTTGTGACATGTGAGCTCTATCTCCTGTCCACTGGAGATCCTTTCCCCCGAAAGAAGGAAGCGGGCATCCACCGTGATCCCATCCGATTCGTGGAGGACCAGACGCAGAGCCTGACGCCGAAGGTAGAGGAAGCCATGCTGGTGGAAGGACGGAAGGCGAGAGGCCACCGAATGGTACAGTACCTGCAAACGGATCGGGGAGTCGGGGTCCGTCATGGCGTAGGAGGGTGTTGACGGAGGACGAGAGGCACCGGCGCCCTAGGGGCGGCCGCCGCCAGAGGCAGAAGCGCTCTCAGATCTCATCCGCGTTTGGTCCCCTTCACCACGTATCCTTCCAGTTGAATCTCATACTTGTTTTAACCAGTCGTTTGGTTTCTGCCAGCATCGCTGATGTTTCATATATGCAACAAGCAATGCACGGCTGTCCCCAGTAGCCCATAACTCAACATTGCATTCATAACAAAGTATCAAAACTCATTTACATTTGATTTTACATTTCATACATCACATATGTACACGTGTATTTCGACATAGATTAACTGCTAGCTATAGAAATGAGAGTTCTACAGATAGTTTTTGTTACATCGTTGTCTCCATGCAAAAGAATGTTCTGTTATAAATGGGCAACCTTCATTGAGAACCTTCGGTGGTCTTCTCGTCACCTTTGTGATATTCCGGCAACACTGTATAAGGCACTTTTAACTAAAAAGGTGTCGTATGCAGTGCACCAAAACATCGCAATAGCGACGGTTTGCAAATTCTTATGATAAGATGTTGGTATCTCATCCGAAACAAAGTGCACAAACAAATCTTTGTAGTTAGAATATGAATATACCAAAACACATGATAGATGGACTTAAACTGGTTAAGAAGATATGATTTTGGGTCCTACTGGTTAGGAGTGAGACATGAGACACCATTGGCCCTAAGCAGCCAATCAACTTCTTATGCAGTGTCACCAAAATATAATCCCGGTTATAAGATGATAGCTATAGTTAACTATAGGAAACATATTTTAAAAATAGTAATGTGTATATCTAACACATGAAATTAATTGCGCTTACACAATAAATCTGGTGAAGCTATGGAGTACAGATGAACAAATAGATCAAACAATATACAATGACATAGTACGATGCAAACCCTATACGCTGACCCTTATTTCGGAAAGGATCGTCTGTGAACTTTTCATGGCGGCCTGGAACGACTTCCATGTGCTTTATGTCTTCGTATGAGCCTGCCTGGAGACGAAGCACACTATTCGTGTTTTGTGACTCCCAGCGTTCGGCTGCACATCACACAAAAAGGCCTTTTGTGTGTAACGGGTATTCTTTATAGGCCCGATGTGTACTAGTGAATTGAAATGTTTCTCAAGTTTTGTAAGAGAACGTATGGGTGAGCAAAGTGGACTTGGAGCAAAATTGGCTTATGAGCTGTAACTTTTGGGCTCAATCTTTTCAAGCACGTACAAGACTGGAACCTCCCCTCCCTCCAAAGATCATTTTTGTTGTGTGGCTTGCAAATCAAAATAGGATTTTATGGCAGACCGCTTGGCCAAGAGTGGATGGCCAATTTCTGGATTTGCCCTTTATGCAAGAAATGTGTTGAATCCGTAGACCATCTCTTTATCTATTGTCAGTTCACCATGTGTCTTTGTGGATTGCTGAAGGATTGGTTGGGAATCCTGAGCTCAATCCTCCACAATGGGCATGTCTCAAAATCTACGAGTGGTGGAACATGATGGCAGCCGGCTCTACCGCTAACCGCAAGGCCATGACGACTCTCACCTTGCTCATTTCTTAGGAAGTGTGTGGGACGAGTGAAACGCTAGGGTTCACACCAAACATGCACCCTCGGATGTAGTCTTCGATATAATAAAGAAAGAAGCGTGGCTATGGGGTTTTAGCGGGAGCGAAATTGCTTGGGTAATTTATTGCTGAGAGAGTGATTCTTGTAATAAGCAAAGCATTTTACCCTCTTGTAAAATTTCTCTTTAATTAATAGACCATGGTAAACTTTTGCCCATGTTTCAAGAAAAAAACTATTGATTCGTATAGCTACGTATCGATATGTACGTTGGATAGCATGTCCAGCTCGGCGTCTCGTATGCGTACTTCTGGTGAGAGCAACATCACATGTCTGTTCGGTGGTCCCGTGCATGTTTCAACCACTGGATACATAATGTTTCTTGCTTTGAGATTCGTACTACAAATTTCATTGAGTTTCATCAAGTTTCAGTATGCTAAAACAAAATAATATGCAACGACACCTAATGTTTTCGTGCACAGGAGGTCCGGTGCACGGGACAAACTCCACTCTCTATGTGTTGATCATTCGTCCGGTACATGAACTATTTCACCATGTCAAATGCACTCACTATGGGAACCAGTCAAGGTGCCGACGGCCGCCGGCCGTCGGCACAGCTTGCGTTGCCTTCGGCACAGGCTTGTGCCGACGGCAGCCGTCGGCACCTTGCCGTCGGCACAATAACGCCTCGACACGAGCAAAGTTGCCGTCGACGACAGCCGGCCGTCGGCACAAGCATCTCCGTGCCGACGGCAAAGCCGTCGGCATAGAAATAACGCCGTTTGGTAATTCTGGCTCAAATTTTTTTAAAAAAAATTCAAAAAATTCGAAAAAAAATCAAATTTTTTTATCCCAATTTTTTTAATCTCTCACATGCACCATTTTAACTCTAACTACACTTAATATTATGTCAAATTTCACTCATGGTCAAACTTCCCGTGAGTCACCCATCCTCACACTACTCCACCCCTAGCACGCTTAACTTCTCGGCTCCATTTAGACTAGATTCCATGAAAGAAACGACACCTTGTTGACAATAATACCATATCAATACTATTAACCCTTATTACTTGATGTTGCACATCATTATTTTTTGAATTCCAAACAATTACCTACATAAACTACAAGAATAAGTATATTAATCTTGAATTCAAATGGACAATAAAATGATTTTTTTTCTTTTTTTATTTAATATGGAATAATTAATATCTTTAAATCTGTAAATCAAAATTTGACAAATAATATGTCTAAATCTATTAGAAAAATGAGAGGAATCCAAATATGACATCTATATCATATTTTGAACCTAAAAATAATTTTTCCAAAAATTCATGAGCATTAGATCATGTACCAGTAGTTCAAATCTGTCGGCCTCCTACCGATTCGGCAGGAATTTGTCTTTTTCATGAGAGATGGACGGAAAAGTTCCGTATACACCGGTTGGAAAATTTTCCATCTTAGGTGGTCTACTATTTTTTAAAAATGTGTTGGTACCAATGTGAAACTTTAATTTGGTGGTTGCTTCACAAAACATCGCGTTTTCGGCACCTCAAAAATGGAAAATGGTTTTTTCGCGCGATGAAAAGGAAAATTTCCTCCCGCAACATCGTAAGACATCTCAAGATACACATGTGTGCATAATATAGGCACATTATGACAAACTATGCCGCGATTCTATCCATAACATTGGTCGTTTGACCTAAATGTCATGAAACCTCGAACATGATAGCTCATTTTGTGAACGATTTTTTGTGATGTTCGCAATTTTCCAACTTTAATATTTTTCCTTGCAACTATGACGTATAATATGACAACACGCGAAGGTTTCACATTGTTTGGATCATTTTTGAATTTTTTATGCCTCGTTTCAAACTATATTCAAAACGGCGGGCATGAAGATCCTTTGCCCGTGGGCCGAGGCTCGCTAAACTTGCACTCGGATCTCTAATGAAATAGCATGTTGTGAATCTAAAAATAATTTTTACAAAAAATCTTGAGCAATATATCATGTACTTGTAGTTCAAATTTGGTCGGCCTCCTGCCGATTCGGCAGGAATTTGTCTTTTTCATGAGGGGTGGACGGAAAGATTCCAGATACACCGGTTGAGAAATTTTCCATCTTAGTTGGTCTAGTATTTTGGAAAAATGTGTTGGTACCTATGTGAATCTTTAATTTGGTGGTTGCTTCACAAAACACCCCGTTTCGGCACCTCAAAAATGGAAAATGGTTTTTCGTGCGATGAAATGGAAAACTTCCTCCTGCAATATCGTAAGACATACCAATATGCATATGTGTGCACAATATGAACACATTATCACAAACTATGCCACGATTTTATCCATAACATTGGTCATTTGACCTAAATGTCATGAAACCTCGAACATGATAGCTCATTTTGTGAAGGATTTTTTGTGATGTTCTCAATTTACCAACTTTAATATTTTTCCTTGCAACTATGACACATAATATGACACCACGCAAAGGTTTCGCTTTGTTTGGATCGTTTTCGAATTTTTATGCCCGTTTCAAACTATATTCAAAACGGCGGGCATGAAGATCCTTTGCCCGGGCCGAGGCTCGCCAAACTTGCACTCTGGATCTCTCGATGAAATGGCATGTTTTGAATCTAAAAATGATTTTTACAAAAAATCTTGAGCATTATATCATGTACCGTAGTTCAAATCGAGTCGGCCTCCTACCGATACTAGCAGGAATTTGTCTTTTTCATGAGGGGTGGACGGAAAGGTTCCAGATACACCGGTTAATAAATTGTTCATCTTATGTGGTCTAGTATTTTTGAAAATGTGTTGCTACCAATGTGAAACTTTAATTTGGTGGTTGCTTCACAAAACACCCCGTTTTCGACACCACAAAAATGGAAAATGGTTTTCCGTGCGATGAAATGGAAAACTTCCTCCTGCAACATCGTAAGACATCCCAAGATGCACATGTGTGCACAATATGAGCACATTATCACAAACTATGCCACAATTATATCCATAACATTGGTTGTTCTGTGTGAAAGCCATAAAACATCGGATATGATAGCTCATTTTTGAGAAGGTTCTTTGAGATATTTTAAATATTGCAAGTTTGATATTTTTCCAAGATAGACCTTATTTTTCTGAAAATTTTGATATATTATTTGTATTTTTCTGAATTATAATGATTTAGTTATGATTTTTTGAAGATTAATGTGGTAAAATGGAAAATAGCTATGCCGACGGCTTTGCCGCTCGGCACATGAGCTGAAAATATGTGCCGACGGCTTTGCCGTCGGCACATGAGCCTAACGCTGTTAGCTCGCCGTCGTGGCGGAGAGGTCTGTGCCGACGGCCAAAATCGTGCCGACGGCTGCTGCGTCGGCACAGCACCTTCATGTGCCGACGGTATACCTGTGCCGACGGCTGACCTGCTGGCCTGGCCGGATCGAGTCCTGTGCCGACGGCCCCGATATTTTGCCGTCGGCACAGGATCTGGCCGTCGGCACCTTGACTGGTTCCCGTAGTGACTTACGCAAGAGCTGGAAAGTACAGTACAGGTGTTGCCTCCCCACGCACAATTGTTACCTTAC